>NW_025766116.1:0-65851 GCF_003918875.1 Haliotis rubra
TGTGATCATATCCCATTTGCGTAGATCAGTATTTCATGATGTTGATCAGTGGATTGTCTGGTCCATTAATTATTTACAGACTGCCGCCATATTGCTGGAACCTTGCTGAATGCGGCGTTAAACAAACAAACAAACAAACAAAATGTTCATTTAGGATTCACTCCTGAAGTAAAATTGACTGACAAGGAAGTCATGTGTGTATGTTTATTATATTTCATATCTTTACAGGTTAATAAGCCCGGAAATGAAGAACTTTGGCCGGGGCTTGAACATCATCTCTGTCAGTGGTAAGATTATATGATGTGAATAATGCTTTGTCTTTACCCAGTAAACTATCAGAATGGCCAGCCACCATCTTGGTACACAATGTAAGTTAGCTTTGCTTGTATGGATATCATGATGTCATGTTTGAGGTGCCATTACATGCATGTCATGTCATCAGCATCTCATAATCCACCATTGTTTTGATTTCATGAAGATGGTAGATATTACCGAAGGATGTATCTGGAGCTTTTTGTTGTCATCTTCTGGAGACTTTCAGGAATTATTTTTGGGGTCTTACACATGTAGTGCACATAGTGCATTTCCCAAGCTGACTGCTGTACAGCAACAAATAACGCAACAGTATTTTCAACCTTATGAAAATTATGGATATGACTTTCTTGTTTGAAATAAACCATATTCATGATGTTGATTTAGTTAAAAAATCAGACATGGACAGCTCACTGCGAATAGCTGCAAAACTGTTGATGTGGCGTTAAGCAATATTCACACAGACATGGAAAGTGAAAGTTAACATACATGCTACCTTGTACGGTCTGAACTGAATTGTGTTTTGTATGTTTACATGGGACCTGCAGTGCAACTGTCCAAACTCATGTTGTATGTGTGGTATTTTGTGTCCGGTAAAGTCATGATGTCATGCATAGACCCAGCAAAGAACAATGTTTTTATATATGCTTTAGCTTTGTACATATTTTGTTATATTTTTCAGAGAAAACATTTGATGTGACAGATATTAAAACATTTGACACCTATGTGGAAGGTTAGTGTTACTTTCTTTCTTATGTGCAGTATTAAAAAAAAGGCCGCCTCCGTGGTGTAGTGGTTAAGCGCCCCGCCGAGAGGCGGAAGGTCGCGGGTTCGATCCCCGACCGCGTCATACCAAAAGACGTTAAAATATGGTACTTGTTGGTCCCTGCCTGGTGCTCGGCATTAATGGGTACAACAAGGACTGGTCGGCTCAGAGTCAGTATACTGTGTCTGAGTGGGGTATTCATGCTTCACTGCGGCATAGTATCTCATTGGGCTAGCACTATAAAACCAGCTTAAGTCTGGGCTAGTACAAGCAACCGCACATACACATACACACGCATGCACACCGTCTTATGAGCGAAATATTCTCAAGCACGACGCTAAACCCAATTTCACCTCAGCTCACCTATTAAAAAAAAAATGTTGAAAATAATTGTGGGAGCATTCATTAAGTGAATGTTTAACCATGTGGCTTGTAACTGTCATGTGGAATGAGGAGAATGATATAATTTAATCTTATACATTGTTTGAGAAGGTGGGGCAAAGCTGACAGATATTTAAGGTACGTTCTTGAACCTTTTTCAGATTCAGGGTTGATTAGATTCCTCAAGAAGATGCCAGCAGAGACAGTTGTCATCATGAGCAGTTACGATGAAGTCTCCTCAAGGTGAGTTGCCCTTGGGATGAGTCACAGTGGGTTGTCTTTTCAAGGTGTGTTGGTCCTTGGAAGTAAGTTGGTCCTTTTAACAGACAGACAGACAGACATTTTATTCCAATATCAAGGCTGTTGACCCTAAATACAACCTTGGATTAACTTTCACAATCCATGCATAAATACACAATTTAGAGTCCATGAATTATTCCATGCAAGAGTTGTCATGCATATGGATTTACCTGTGGTATGTACACTTATCACACGCCCATTTCATGTGTAAGGGCAATTCTAGGTTTATACACCTTATGTAAGAACTGACCAATATCATAGACAACACTACATTTATCTGATGCCATAATATTTATAAAAGACTGATGTGATACTGATGTTACATGTCTGAAAATATATGTGCTTGTTTTGGTTGCATATTGTTTACACACAAATAATACATGAATTTTGAACTTACCTTACCATAGGTCTTATGCATATTACCTCAAGCTCCACTTAAAAGAGATCAGACAGTCGTTGATTCATCATTCTCTAGAATGGCTGCCTTAAGTATCGATGAGTGTACAGGAACGGAAGTGACTTGATCTACCCTCCCGCGCAAGCGCGGTCTATCCAAAAATCACATTTTTCCTTATCCTGACTCATGCTCTTTTGCTTGTCCCCTTCCTCTTGCGAACATAGTGGAACACTTGTATCTCCTTAATTGAAGCTCCCTTCAATGTAAAATCACTAATTGGTACTCACCCACGAGTTACCTCCCCTGCCGTAAGCGCGGGAACAGGTGTCGCCACCCTCTGGCCTCCTTCTTCACTCTCTCCTTCTTCGCCCAGTGAGCAGGATGTGAGAGCGCCTGTGTCTCCTTACACACTATATCCTTTGGTTTTCTTAGTTAGTTACCTATTATAGTTTACTATAAAGGTATAGCTAGTATCCTTCAGTTATTTGCATTGATAATTAATCGTATTTCTACTGTTTATTCACGCGGAGTTCGCGGATTGTTCAGCTAGTTTTACATTGATGAAAAACTGTACTCATTTGTAGATTACGTTTTTCCGCTATGCGGATCCGCATGTGGTATGCCCTAGTTTGTACGCCTTGTGCGTTTGATTCACGCTGCAGTTACTGCATAAATTTAACCAATTCTGCCTTTGATAAATACCATCTTTGGCGCCTTGGAGACGGTTGCAGATAGGTCAATGAAACTAGGTGTAGACATGGCTCGATACGCCGGATTGCCCATCCAGTCAACTGCTGTCGAATTTATCCCTCCCGCCTGGTGTTCTGCTTGAGACCCCATCGAGAGGGACGTGCGGGATGCAGTCCGTCACCTCTAAGAAGTTTACCCGGCCTCCAGACATCCAGTCATCGTGAGACAAAGTCCAAGAGGGCCTCAACGCGTCTCTCAACGCGAGGCACTCAGGGCAGCGCCATCCTCCAAAGGGAAATTCTACGAAGTCATCGAGAACTCTCAGCGAGATCGCTCCAGCAGCAGAATTGGGCCTCTACAATGACCAGCCTATCATCAGGACATACATACAAGAAGCGACCAGTGACAGCGACAGTGGCGGGCCAGCAGAGATCACCATGCAGCCTGATGCCTCTACACTGATGTCAGACGCAGATCGCTGAGGGCCCCACCGCTAGCACAGCAGAGAGGGCACCATCTACTACGCCGCAGATCATCCCAAACGATCTTATGAAACAGATCATGATTATGATGGAAGGCCACTATAGACTGGAGAAGCAGCCATCCCAGGGTCCGAAGCCCGCTGAAGGCTCCAACGTGACAGCACCCCAGAGGCACCCATCTGTCAACGTAGCAGCCACGACAATGCAGCCTTCGCACAAGGAAGTCACAGACCACCTCGACGAAGGACCCGATGTACAGCCTTCGCTGGGCGGAAAATCATCACCTTCTTCTCGGGCGCCATACTCAGATACGGAATCTGATTATCAGACCACACGCAAGCCTTCGCGAAGGTCATATCATCGTTCCCCAGGACCGGACGCAAACGAAGCTTCGCGAAGGACACCTGAACCCAGATTGTCTTCATCTAAAAGATCATCAAGGGACTACACAAGAGCTTCGCGAAGCTACCATCAGTCCCCTCATAGGTCGCCAAGAAGGTCAACCTATCGATATAGATCACCAAGACGATCGCCTCGCCGATCACCACGTCGATCACCTCACAGGTCTGCACATCAGCCTACAACTAGATCTCCACAAGCGTCAAACGATATAGAGATAGAGCCACACAGCCCTACATCAGAAGAGCAACAACCTCTTATCTATGATGATGGAATGGAAGATGATGGAGGAATTATTTTCTCAGATGCAGAGATAAGATATTGGATGGTCAATAATCTAGATCTCTCATCACCTTCCAAGAGTGGCAATAAGCAAGCAGACTTATCTGATGAAAGAAGATGACGCAGATGCTATTACACTACCCCCAATCGACCCGACAAGGGCGGTACCTCAGAACCTAGATACAGCATTTAACAAAGCCACAAAGGTTCAGACGCCACATTCTGCCAAATTTCAGGCGCCAAGAAGTTCTCCACGATAATATGGACCCTTCTTCAAAGCGCAAGACATCGATGAGAACTATAAGCTGATCTCCCATGCCAAGAACAAGTACTACAAGATTGATGATCGGAAATTGGTTCAGATAGAAACCATGACGGTATGTATGTTCTTTGGTCTAAATAGATCTAGAACAATAAATGAGACACTTATCTCCAGATTTCGAACACCTAACCTCTGAAGATGACAGAATGATTTACTCGGCCCTACTGATGCAAAAGAAGGACCAGCAGTTTTTAACAGATCATCTGACGTCTGTCTCAGCAGCACTGACCTTAGCTCGTCGTCAAGGCCTCCTAGCTTCCTGCAACTGGGGTGAGAACTTTACAGCTCCACTATATACAGCCCCGTGGTCTTCCCCATCCATATTTTGACGGAGGAATAGACAGAGTCTCCAAAGAAGTCACCAAGGATTCTAGAGAAGTCCTGATGATTAAATCGATGGACACGCTAGCCAGTGTCATTCGACAGACTTCACAAAGATACTCAGGGAGATCTAAATTCACGGGCCTACAAAGAGCTAGAGACAGGAAGATTGCCAGTTCCAGGGGAAGAGATTCTTTTCACTAGCCCATATGGCAACTATAGAGGAGGGTCAGGAAGAGGCAGGACACCCAGAGGTTCCCGCAACTATAAACGCTGAAAGACAGGTTCGGGACGACTGGAGTCTTCCACCCCAGCCGCTCCAGTACAACCGCTCACAAGTGGGTGGACGCCTTCAACTACACTGGGAAAACTGGGGAATACTTCAAGACACCTATGTCTCCAACATTCTTCAACGCTGGATTTCAGATCCCACTACAGGCCAAGCCTCCACTAACAGTCAACCCTCACAAGTTCGAGGTACAGGCACAACAACTACTAAAGTTAAGAGAGGCGGTTACATTACTCCTAACCAAGCAGGCCATAGAAGTAATAGAGCAAGGAAACATCGAACCAGGTTTCTACTCCCCAGTTTTCCTAGTACCCAAGAAGAACTCCAAGGAGAAATACAGACTCATTTACAACATGAGCTTCTTCAACAAGACTTACTTAAGCAGACCACCCAGGTTCATTTTATGATACATCTACCGCAGCTACGCAGATGATTAAGCCCCATGGACTACATGGGCAGTATAGATCTACAAGATGCTTATCTGCACATCCCGATACATCCCGAATCCAGGAAATACCTTCGGTTTACGCTAGACGGGTTACATTACCAGTGGAAAGTACTCCCATTCGGAATAGCATCAGCCCCATGGTTATTCACGAGGATAACGAAACCGATTGTTACCTATCTACATCGTCAAGGGCTACGCAGTGCGTTCTTCCTCGACGACGGGATACAAGTAGATCAAGATCCACAGCATCTCAAACTACAGTTAAACTACATCATAAAGCTACTAACACAGCTGGGATGGTTAGTAAACTTACACAAGTCGGACCTAGTACCATCGCAAGATCTGCAATTCCTAGGCATCCTACAGATCATTCCACCAGCTCTACTTTCGCCGCTACCACTCCGACAATGGCAGAGCTTACTAGGTCTTCTAACATCAGCCCAAGACTTGACAGTCATAGGCAGATTACAGTTACGTCCATTACAGGTCTTCGTCAACACACATCTCGACGACCTACAACCATTCAGTCTACCGAAACATCTCAGACCTCATCTATTATGGTGGACAAAGAAATCGAATGTCTGCGAAGGGATTTGTTTAGCAGAGCAGGAATTCAAAACCCATCTATATGTAGACGCGTCGCTCCAAGGTTGGGGAGCTCATCTCACCAACCGGACGGCATCAGGGTTATGGACTCAGCTAGAAAGCAAACTCCACATAAACGCATTAGAGATGAAAGCTGTAATCAACGCCATAAGACATTGGAGCAACATTCTACAGAATGCGCACCTGATGATACATACCGACAACTCGACAGTGGCGTTTTATGTGAACAGACAAGGCTCAACGAGATCGCCGAACCTTTTGAATTTAACCTTTCAACTGTTCGAATTAATCCAAGATCTAAATCTACATGTCAAAGCATGCCACATTCCCGGAGCCAGGAATATACTAGCAGACGCACTCTCTCGGCCACATCTACCGTCGCCGACAGAATGGATGCTCAATACAGAGATATTTGCACAGATAATCAAGCAAATAGGAGCGCCGCTAGTAGATCTATTCGCCACAAGGTTCAACAATCAACTACCGACATTCGTGTCACCAGTGCCAGACCCACAAGCATGGGCAACGGACGCTCTAATCATCATGGGAAGGCCTCAATGCGTACGCGTTTCCGCCCCCAGCAATAATACCTCTAGTATTACAGAAAATCAACCAAACGCAGAGCCTACAACTCACTTTGGTCGCGCCCTATTGGCCGGCCAGAACGTGGTTTCCCGCCCTAATACAAGATATCGGTCAACCGGCACTAGAACTACCCAAGCGCGCAAACCTGTTAATACATCCTCACACCAAACAGGTGCACAGAAACCCAGAAGTATTCAAACTTCACGTATGGACTGTATTAAAATGTGTTTAAACAAGAGAGGATATTCTACCAGGGCGCAAAAGCGTCACGCTTGCCTTTACGATACTCAACGCGTGAACTTGTACGATGACAAGTGGCAAAGTTTCGAAAATTATGCAGCAAACAAGGGTTTTACAGCGAGAGATGCTACGCATCCTCAAGTGGCAGACTATTTGTGTTACTTACGGCAAAACAAACATTTAAAAGGCTCGACATTGTCAACATATCTTGCCACGCTTAGTTCTGTGATTTCTATGAGAACGGGTGTTAAATTAACAAGAACACCAGAGTTACTGGCCTTACTACGTGCTTTCCGATTGGAGGACCAAAAGCGGAAGTTCCACGCCCCAGCTTGGGATCTGAATGTAGTTTTACGACACCTCACAAGTGAGGATTATGAACCATTGGAATCGACAACTTTTGAATTTCTCTCACAGAAAACAGTTTTCCTGTTATCGCTAGCCACGGCAGCCAGAATATCTGAAATTCATGCTCTAGATTATGAGAGGATACAGTTTGATGACAATCAAAAGACAGCGCACCTGGGATTAAGATGGGATTTCATCGCCAAAAATCAACTACCAGGTCAACCAGACAGGTTATTTCACATCCCTGCGCTATCCTCAATTCTCGGATCTCAAGATACATTGGACTTATCTCTATGCCCAGTACGAGCTCTCATAATCTATTTGCGTCGTTCCAAAACAAGGCGAAGATCGCTCAGAAGATTGTTCATCCCGTTATCGCCTACAAATCAGACAGAAGTCTCTCAATTCACCACCATATCTATATGGATAAGAACTGTCATTTTACGCGCCTATAAGGCAGCAGGACTGGACCCTCCAACAGCATCAAATCCCCATGAAATCAGGGCATTGGCATCCACCCTCGCCCTTCACGGTAACTGTTCATTGAATACAATTATGGAAGGATGCTTTTGGAAATCTAACATGGTGTTTGCTAATCACTATCTCAGAGATATCACCACCGAGGACGTCTCTGGCATTCATCATTTCGGTCCTTTGGTCCTCGCTCAGCAATTGACAGTCCCTCGTAGGCGTTAATATTCACCCCCACGAGATTATTATATATATGATACATATATTCATTAGCTTATAACTCCATGGAGTTCTAGGGCTATGTACATATTTAGCTTAGGTTATTCAACCTTAAGCTCATACTGAGTTATATTCAGTGTACAGCTACGTTTAGAGTAGCAGTTTATATATATATTGATATATCAGTATATTAGTAAGGTAATACCCCACTTATAGTGTATATATCTATGGCTTATTATAAAGGAAATATCCTAAGTCTCAATGCCTTATGAAGTTCCCGCAGGGGTTATTACAATATCACTTACTTAAATCACTAATTATAATCCAAAGTATTCTGTTTACCCACCACCTCTCCGGTGGATTCTACAAGCAAAAGAGCATGAGTCAGGATAAGGAAAAATATGTAATTTTTTGAGTAAAATTGATATTTTATAACTTATCCTGACTCATGAGGTTAGCCCTCCCATCCTCCCCACATAACACTTTGGATTTCCCTGTAAATTCAAGTGTTGGGCTCGCAAAATCAGGAGAGAGTGAAGCATGAGGCCAGAGGGTGGCGACACCTGTTCCCGCGCTCACGGCAGGGGAGGTAACTCGTGGGTGAGTACCAATTAGTGATTTTACATTGAAGGGAGCTTCAATTAAGGAGATACAAGTGTTCCACTATGTTCGCAAGAGGAAGGGGACAAGCAAAAGAGCATGAGTCAGGATAAGTATAAAATATCAATTTTACTCAAAAAATTACATTTTTACTTCAAGCATACTGCGTGTCGGACGTTTTTGATTTTGCTAGTTTGCTACCTACTGATACTTTCAGATGTTAAAGTTCTTGTTTGTTCTTGGTATGTATGCTTTTTATATCCTATATTCTTCTCTGTGTGGGTGATGAACATGATTAACGTAAACTTCACTTACCTGGCTGCCTCGTGTCTCTCACTTCGGTGTGGGGTGTGTTCCCACGTCGCAAGTGTCACCCTGCTTGGCATGATTGGTGTAATGTATTCTCTTATGTCTCTTTCACCATAATGATCATGCTTGGTTTTGTGTATCTTGATATTATTGCCTAATTTGGCTTGTTTCACACTCTTCTGGGCTCAGTGGGGGCAGCCATCTTGGTTGTTTACTCTACTGTTCCGCCTGCTTGGGTTTTCCCATTCTTGCTGCAGGGGTGTTTCCATTTTCCCATTTGCACGCCATAATGACCACATTGCCCTACAGTTACCTTTAGTGTTGTTTCTCAGCTGTCATCTGACCGCCCGATGCCTGCTGCTTCTGGCCAACGGTATAATGCTACTACCGTGTCCTGGGAGGACGCTGAGGAGCGCTATTTTTCTCCCGATTATAACAAGAAGATGTTACAAGAGGAAGATGATGGGGGTACTTACCTCCCCATATCTGCTGTGTTTGACTGGATTGCCGACAGGCTGCCGGATTGTCCTTCTCTCTCTTCAGGCTCTGATGACCCGAGAGCTATTAGGTCTTCTCCCGACTTACTCCTCCCCGCCTCACCCGATGGTGGCCGATGCTGTGACCTCTTTGGATGCCGACTTTGCTAAACTGTCTCTCAATACTACTATTAAGGCTCCTAAGTTGCGCAAAGAGGACTACAACATACATAGTTTGGGATTTCGCTGATGGAGGCGCGGCTCATGATGAATCCCACAGTCTTCTTACCGAGTGCAGGGCTCTAAGATGTTGGCTATTGACGCAGAGCTCAAGAGGGTAGTGGTTAGAGCGTCCACCTGGAGAGCGGAAGGTCGCGGGTTCGATCCCCGACAGCATCATACCAAAAGACGTTAAAATATGGTACTTGTTGGTCCCTGTCTGGCACGCGGCATTAATGGGTACAGCAAGGACTGGTCGGCTCGGAGTCAGTTTAATGTGTCTGAGTGGGGTATTCATGCACTATAAAACCAGCTTCAGTCTGGGCTAGTACAAGCAGCTACACATACACACATCGTCATATGAGCGAAATATTCTCATGCATGACGTAAAACCCAATTTCACCTCACCTCACCTCCTTGAGCCTTGCTCTTGGCAGGAAGAGTTAAAAAAAAATGCTGTTGAGAGCCCTTTTCGCTTCTCGCTTCCTCTTTGATGACCGGATTCCGGAGGTTTATAAGGAGCACACTAATACTGAGGTGTCCCTGTCTACTTTCGAAACTCTTTCGTGGCAAGTCCTCTACGAGGGGTAGAGGGAAGCGCCGTTATGTCCCGAGAAGAGACTTTGTTCGTAGCGCCTTCGGCAGAGGATGTGGCTGTGGCAGGTCCGACCCCGATTTTCAGGACCGTCCCCGGCAGCCCCCTTCGACGCCCGGCAGGGGTAGGGGGAAGCGCCCTTACTCAGGTCGCTGAAGCTTGGACTTGGAACTCCCGCCCCCAGCTGTGCCGGTTTGTCCTACTCCAGTAGGCGGGAGACTGGGGATCTTCTGGCCCAATTGGACAGTCCTAGAAGATCCGTTTGTGACCAACATTCTCAAGACCGGATACAAGCTGCCAATCGCCGTGTCGCCGCCTCTGACTACAACGCCCCAGTAACGCATGTATGCTCCAGACCAACAGTTACTGCTAGCAGACAACATTCAGTCTTGTTAGACAAACAAGCTATAGAGACAGTGTTAGTTCCCAAACAGTCCCCGGGGTTCTACTCACCCATCTTACTTATTCCCAAGAAAGACTCGGTGAAAATGCGCATGATTCACAATATGCTAGTTTTCAACGACCTTTACCTTTCGGAGCCGCCTCACTTCCGAATGGTGTCCCTGGAACAACTACGTGCCAAGCTTGCGCCTAAGGTCTGGCTGGCCAGCCTCGACCTCCAGGATGCCTACCAGCATGTGCCCATTGACCATCGTCACAGGAAGTACCTGAGGTATATTTTCAACGGGTCCCACTACCAGTGGAAAGTGCTTCCGTTGGGAATTTCCATGGCCCCATGGCTTTTTACTCAGATTACCTCGCCGATCACCCGGTTCCTCCATCTCAGGGGCATCTGTTTCGACCCTTATATAGACAACAGTCTCATGAACCACCTCGACCCTCAGTTGCTTCGCAAACAGATGAACTTTGCCAATCGCCTCCTGGAGCAACTGGGGTGGATTATCAACACAGACAAGCCCCACCTGGAGCCGTCCCACGTTCATAGGAGGCTTGTTCCTGACTCACTGCTACCTTGTCAGGATTCCACAGGATCGCTTGAGGAAAATTGTCAGTTTCGCCAGCCGAGGTCTGTCCCAGCCGCTCACGCTCAGGGAGTGGCAGTCCCTCTTAGGTCTCCTTACCTCAGCCCAGTTCTTGATGCTCAGAGGTCGTCTGATGCTCCGGCCGTTACAGCGCTTCCTCTTGCCTTACATCCAGGCAGACAACCTGCAGTCGAGGTTCCTTCTGCCTCTGTATCTCCACGCTTACCTCCGCTGGTGGACTGTAGAGTCAAACGTCTGCGTAGGAGTCTCCTTGACAGAGTTTGTTCACGATCACGAACTTATCGTAGGCGCATCTCTTCAGGGTTGGGGTGCACACCTCAATGACCAGACCGCCTCGGGGCTCTGGTCCGACCCCGAGCTAAGCTGGCATATCAACAACTTGGAGGTCCAAGCAGTCATTCTAGCGGTTCGAAACTGGACGCCTCTGCAGCAGAACACCAGGCTCACGAGCAGCGTCGGACAATTCTACGGTTGTGTGGTTGATTCGCAACCAGGGAACGACCAGCTCCAAGCAGTTGTTGGAGCAGACCTTCCTGTTGCCCAGTCTCCTGGACAACAATGGCATCAGAGCCAGAGCCTGGCACATCCCAGGGTGCAAGAACGTCCTAGCAGAAGCTCTCTCAAGGCCAGGCAAGCCGTCGCCAACAGAGTGGATGCTACATCCAGAAGCTTTCAACCTTCTATGTCACAGTCACGGCCGCCCTCTGATCGACCTGTTTGCAACTCGGTTCAACAAACAGCTTCCGTTGTACGTGTCTCCGATTCCAGATCTGGCAGCATGGGCAGTCGACGCCATGTCCTTGTCGTGGGAGGGTCTGGACGCATATGCCTTTCCACCACCAGTTCTGCTGCCAGCAGTGATAGCAAAGATCAAGGAGACAGGGACAATTCATCTGCTTTTGGTCGCGCCTTGGTGGCCAACCAGAACCTGGTTCCCAGATCTGCGCCGCCTCGCCGAAAGAAGTCCGCAACAGTTACCAGAGTGCCCTCACCTGCTCAGGCATCCACACAGTCGACAGCTGCATCCCGATCCGACTCCATTTCATCTGTACGGTTGGATCATCTGCAAAAGACTGAAGGCCAAGGGCTTCTCCACAGGTATAGCCAAGGTTATTGCTCGTGCTCATCGAGTCTCCACAAGATCACTCTATGATGATGAGTGGACTTTGTGCACAGAAGTCCAAGGTCCCGTTGAAAGCTTCTCCTCAGTTCATAGCAGAGTTCCTTCTTTTCCTTCAGAAGTCCCGGCGTCTCAAGGGCAACAATATAGGAACTTATTTATCGGCTCTTAACTCTGTTTTGGTGGTCAAGTGCGACAAAAAGATTTCCAAGGTGCCGGAGCTCATCACCGTACTCAAAGCTTTCAAGCTGGAGGACCAGAAGGCAAAGTTTCATCCTCCTGCTTGGGACCTTAACATCGTTCTCCGGCATCTGAGAGGTCCGACTTATGAGCCCTTGGACACTACTTCATTCGAGAACCTCTCCAGAAAGACAGCTTTTCTCTTGGCCCTGGCCACGGTGGCTGTCGAATCCATATGCATAAGACCTATGGTAAGGTAAGTAAAAAAAAATTATTAAAATCTAAATATTTTAGATATTTAAATACTTACCTTACCATAGGGCGGTAACTCCCTCCCAGTGCTGGATGCTCCTCCCCTCTCTGGGCTCTTTGGACCTGGTCAGTAAAAGTGATTTTTGGATAGACCGCGCTTGCACGGGAGGGGAGATCACGTCACTTCCGTTCCTGTACACTCGTCGATACTCGAGGCAGCCATTCTAGGGAATGGCGAATCAACGACTGTCTGATCTCTTTTTAGCGGAGCTTGAGGTAAAATGCATAAGACCTATGGTAAGGTAAGTATTTAAATATCTAAAATATTTAGATTTTAATAATATTCATCTTCCACAAAAGATAATCCATCTTTAAGGCAAAAAGGGCAGAGTCGCTTTAAATATTCAGTACCATCGTAACGGCTTGTTTCTGCTGCTAGTCCATAATTACAACATCTAAATCTTGCGACAACAGACCTAATACAAATAGGAATATCTAATGATAGATACAATTCAACATTTAGTAATAATTTAAACTGCTTAATACTTTTATAGTATTTTGGTCCTCTTGAAGTAAGTTGGTGCTCTTGTGGTATGTTGGTCCTCAGAAGTAAGTTGGTCCTATTAAAGTAAGTTGATCATCTTGAAGTAAGTTGGTGTTCTTATAGTATGTTGATCCTCTTATGGTAAGTTGGTCTTCTTATAGAAAGATCGTCTTTTTGAAGTAAGTTTGTCCTCTTAGTAAGATGGTCTTCTTATAGAAAGTAAGTTGGTCATCTTGAGAAAGTTGGTCCTATTAAAGTTAGTTGGTCCTCAGGAAGTAAGTTGGTGCTCTTACACTAAGTTACAGTAAGTTGGTCCTATTGAAGTATGTTGGTCTTCTTATAGAAGGATGGTCATCTTGAAGTGAGTTGGTCCTCTTGGAGTGAGTTGGTCCTCTTGGAGTGAGTTGGTCCTCTTGAAGTGAGTTGGTCCTCTTGGAGTGAGTTGGTCCTCTAGAAGTGAGTTGGTCCTCTTGGAGTGATTAGTCTTTTGAGGTCATTAGACATTATCGATCATGTTGAAATAGCAGTCTGTCAGAGTGTGTAGTGTTACAATGTCCCAGTTAGACATTTTGTTTTTTTGCAGCTTGAAGGAAGATGGGAAAAGATGGCTAAAATATTTTGGGAGTTCTGGAGCTGACAACTTGCAGTTCCGTGATGGCTTCCTAATGATTGGCCAGAAGGGGCTGAAGGAGGGCCATGCCATTGAATATGTGAGTTGGTGTACACTGATCTGTTGGATTTCTGGCTGGTACCTGTCAACAGGCTTGCCAGAAATCCATTATCGTGGGTTGGAATCTTGGTTCGCCCGAATTCGAGGCCTGTCAGCTTCATATCCATGCTGGTGGGTTTCAGCAGAGTGGTACAGGCGGTGGGGTAGCCTAGTGGTTAAATCGTTCGCTTATCACGCCGAAGACACAGGTTCAATTCACCACATGATTACAATGTGTGAAGCCCATTTCTGGCGTCCCCCGGGGCGGTGGGGTAGCCTAATGGTTAAAGCATTGGGTCGTCACTCCGAAGACCCGGGTTCGAATCCCCACATGGGCACAATGTGTGAAGCCCATTTCTAGTGTCCCCGGTCGTGATGTTGCTGGAATATTGCTAAAAGCGGCGTAAAACCAAACTCAGTCAGTCAGTCAGTCTGGCGTCCCCCGCATGATATTGCTGGAATATTGCTAAAAGCGGCGTAAAACTGAACTCACTCACTCGGTCAACAGAGTGGTAAATGTCTGAGACGTCATCCTCCTCTCACTCATTAAGCTAACACACGGTGATATAACTGGAATACTGTTTTAAGCTGCATTAAGCCCCCTTACTCAATAACACCTGTCCACCAAGTTTCTCCAACATGGCATGTCAAAAGCCCAGCTCTCTGTTATCACTATAGAGTGTATATGAAAGGCGGAATATCCCTTGCAGGTTGTGAAGAGAAAGAACAATCAAGACTTCTCAGATGTCATGGAGAAAGCAGGTTGTTTTTCTCTGCCAAGTAAGTAAACACCTTCATATGTTTATGTTAAACCTCTTCAGTTCTGTTCTGTTCTACTCAAGTGCTGGTACACAGTTCCTATGTCACTGAAAGGGCGTCGGGGTAGCTTAGTGGTTAAAGTGTGTGCTCGTAATTCCGTTAAAACTAAAACTCACTATGTCACTGAAAACCTTCCACTCATTAGCTGTATTCAGAATACAGGAAGGTCTTTGAAATTTGATCCTATAGTGTTTGAATCTTGGGAACCTTAAATCTTTACCTTTTAACATCAGGACGATGAAAAGGACCCCTTGATTGCCAGGCCTAATTTCTTATACTGATTGCCTGTAAAGATCCAGGTTAGAATTGGTGTTCAGCAGTCCATGCTTGTCGTAAAAGGCGACTAACGGGATCGGGTGGTCAGGCCTGCTTATGTTGTTGACACATGTCATTGTGTCAAAGTTGTGTAGGTCGATGATCATGCTTTTGACCACTGGATTGTCTTGATTAATTTCATACTGTTGCTATTTAGCTGTAATATTGCTGGAATATTGCTAAAATGTGTAACATGTCATATTTGGAACTACACCTCTTTCTAATCCCAGATGGAACCCTAGAATCTGAACTTTACTGTGAATATGTTATCCTAAACGTAACATGTGTTACTTTTGACCACTTTCTAAATGGCATTGTGTATTTATTACACCGATGTGACTGAAGCACTGTGTGTGTGATACCTGGTGGTTGCAGTGGGGCCTAAGCGAGACCTACAGCAGCTGTTGCCACAGGTGATTCACCAGAAGGAGATGCAGCTGGGTCCGTCCGTCGCCAACTGTGGGGTGCCGGAGTCCTGCGGACCACACTCCTTCCCTGTCAGCGTCTTCTCGGGGGAGGGAAACAAGATTCAGCCAGAGATCTGCATCAGTGGCCATCTGTGAGTGTCAAGTCAGTAGAAGACAACCCTCGCTTATAACAGACTGGAACTGAACTGTGTTAGATGTCACTGTCTGAGCAATTTGTTCTCAAAGTCTTTGAATGATTCTTTGATCAGCATTCTCGAAGTTGGTGAACAAAAATGAAACATGCTACTTTATGGATGACAACTTCTTGTTTATTGCATAGAGCAATGTTTGGCTGTAAATTCTTTCACCATTATTACGTTAAAAGTGACTACAACGAAATGATGAGAAGTATATAAGCACAGTGTGTTTGTTGTTCTTAGTCCCCAATTGGCCTCTCCCAATTATGTACCAGTTGTTATTCCATTACATGTTGTTAATGTCAATCTGCTGTTTGTCAAAACATACTATATACATTTATACTTCTCATCATTCACTAATCAGCAGGCGAGCACAAAGTTCTTGATATATCTGTTCATTCCAAGCACATGCTTATGTCATGTCTCATACAGATCTTGTTTTACTCCACCCGTGAAGGTCCGGTTTAGAATATTTGTAAAACTAAACTCACTCACTCACTCACTCACTGTTTATAATGTATGGCTACTGGGGGTGATGATGATTTTTATGGAGAAGCATGTGCAATGTGAATGCCACCCGCTAAAATTTATGTTCGGAGTAAGTGACCCCACTGCATGTCATGTACAAAAATCAATGGACCCCCCCCTCCCATAATTTTTCAATATTTTTATGTACAAAATTGATGACCCCCACCTAGTACATGTGTACAAAATTGATGACCCCCCTTCCCTACCTCCCAAGAACTAAATGGGTGACAATACACACACACACACACACACACACACACACACACACACACACACACACACACACACACACACACACACACACACACACACACACACACACACACACACACACACACACACACACACACACACACACACACACACACAATTCATCATCACCCCCCTAGCCTTAATAAGGACTGTTACTTCTGCAGGATGATGACAGAGAATCTCAACAATGGAGGCCGGGGGTTTAACGTCATCGTTGTTGACCCAGACACTGGTGTTCCTAAGATGATGTCACGAGTGGACACCTACACGTATGGTAAGAATTTTCTGTGGTTTCCATGGTTACAGGGTGAAGAGGGTCGCACTCAGATTGACCTAGATGCTTGTGGAATAGGATGTCTCATTTGTCATGATATATTTGCTGGAAGTCACAATACAGTTAAAAGGACTGTATGTGAATGACTGTGGAGCACAGCGGTGTAGTGGTTAGCATGCTGGCCTCTCATGCCAAAGGCCCGGGTTCGAATCCCGGTGGAGACACCAAAATTTGTGACCTGGGTCTCAGGCTGTGTTGTGTCCTTGGGCAAGGCACTTCGTCTACATTGCACTCAGTCCACCCAGCTGTTCAAATGGGTACCTGAGAAGCGGATGTACGGACCTATACGGTCGCGCGAAGCGTTTATTAGCAGCTTTGAAAGTACAATTCCGTCAGGGTAATAATGTAACACCAGAGAGAAGCATCGTGCTGGATTCTAGGAGCCAAAATTAGCCTCATTATTATTATTATTAATGACTCAGGATTGAAATGAAATGGAATCATTCCAGTAATTTGAATCTAGGCCCCTTGAACTTTTCAGAGGTGACAAGGTGAATTCATGCTGCTTATAAATCACATTGCAGAAAACATGATTTTGACCCTGCCCTCCATGCCTGCCTTTGATGATACTTGTTCTGCTCCTCTTCCTTTAACATCCTCCGTGGTGTAGTGGTTAGAGCATTCGTCCCCTGAAGGTGGAAGGTGGGGGTTTCGATCCCCGACCGCGTCATACCAAAAGACGTTAAAATATGGTACTAGTTAGTCCCTGCTTGGCGCTCGGCATTAATGGGTACAACAAGGACTGGTCGGCTCGGAGTCAGTATAATGTGTCTGAGTGGGGTATTCATGCTTAGCTGCGGCATGGTATCTTAGTGAGATAGCACTATAAACCAGCTTAAGTCTGGGCTAGTACAAGCAGCTGCACATACACACGCATGCAAGTGTGATGTTAAACCCCATTTCACCTGACCTCACCTCCTCTTCCTTTTACAGACAGCACGGACTTGGAGATACTACTGGAATCACTGGCAGACAGGGATATCATCATCTCCCTTGTTGCAGACGACGGCGCCAAGAAGTAATAATCTTTACAAACCATCTATTGTACTGAATATTTTTATGATATGTAATCATATTAAGTGAAATCTTGCTTAGCGATTTTTAACCCGAGTCAATCACTCACTCACTGTCTCATATGATATTCTTGGTCAAAAAAGGCTCCCACATCACTTGTCTCCCCAAGGCAGGAAAGACCCTTGCCTATCATGGTTGTTTTATACAGGAGAGAAGTTTACAGGTAGCCATGGACTGTTACTGATGGCATCATACATCAGAAACTGTTTTTTATTGTGTTTTTTTGTTGCTTGTTTAACGCCGCACTCAGCAATATTCCAGCTATATGGCAGCGGTCTGTAAATAATTGTGTCAGTTAATCCAGTGGTCAACCGCATAAGCATTAATCTACACAGCTGGAATACGATGACATGTGTCAACCAAGTCAGCGAGCCTGACCACCCGATCCCGATAGTCGCTTCTTATGACAAGCATGGTTTACTGAAGATCAATTCTGACCCGGATCTTCAAGGGTCCATCAGGAACTCACTGATTCTCCTTGTTGCAGACTGGGTTATATGGCCAGGGAGTTGCTGAACCAGATGGGGAGCGGACTCATCCAGAACCTCCGCTTCAGAGATGTCTGGTACTTTGTGGGACAGAAGGGCATTGAGGGATTCACCCAGCTGGAGCAGGTGAGCACCCAGACACTTGTAGCAGTCTGTTTTTCAGCATCACACTCTCTGCATACTCTCAGTCATTGGAAGGATTTGGTCTCTTTATGTTATTGTTTGTTTGTTGTTTAACACCGGACGCAGCAATATCCCAGCTATATGGTGGCAGTCTGTAAATAATCGAGTCTGGACCAGACAATCCAGTGATCAACATCATGAGCATCGATCTACACTGTTGGGATACGATGACATGTGTCAACCAAGTCAGCAAGCCTGACCACCCGATCGCGTTAGTTGCTTCTTACGACAAGCATGGGTTATTGAAGTCTAATTCTAACCCGGATCTTCACGGGTCAATATTGTAGAAACATCGCTAAATGGGACATAAAACAAATTTGAACTATATTCCAGGTTGCTGTTCCAGTGTGAGTATGTGTTCATAGGTTTCTGATGATGAGTATTAACTCTGAAGTGGGCAATGGTCAGTTTGTTTTCAATGTTATCTGCTATTTTTATCGCCACTGCATGTAATGCGGGGGGATATAGTCGACGCCTCATCCGTCTGTCTGTCCGTTTTCATTTTGTTTCCGGAGCATAACTCGAAAACCGTTCAATATCTTTCTTCAAGACTTGGTAGACATATCAACCATAAGCTAAAGTGGTGCCTTGTGCTATTTACAGATATTTGGCATTTTTATTTTTCTTGGTTTCCATGGAAACGAGTTGAACTTAATCTCAAAAGAGAGGGGTGGACTTCGTTTCCGGAGCACAACTCGAAAACTTCTAATATCTTTCAGCAAAACTTGGCAGAGATGTGAGGCAGATCCCAAAGTAGTGCTTTTTGCTTTTTGCAGGTTTTTGTCATTTTTATTTTTCTTGGTTTCCATGGAAATGATTTGGACTTAGCCTCAAAAGGGAGGGGTGGGTTTCGTTTCTGGATCACAACTCGAAAACCGTTCAAATTTTTCCTTATCTTGACTCATGCTTAATTGCTTGTCTTCTTCTTCTTGCGAACTATAGTGGAAAAACTTGAATCCCCTTTTGAAGCTCCCTTAAAAAAAGTGGACGTAAAATCACTCACCCCAGTTGCCTCCCTTGCATCCATCTTTTGGCGCGAAAAAGGTCACATGATCGGCCATGCTTTTCACTCTCTCCTTCTTCGCCCTAGTGGACGGTTGTGAGAGCGCCTGGGTCCCCTATACGGCATATATCCATTGAATTTTAGGCTTTTATACTAAATTAGGCTGTATAAGGGCTTTATCAAGGATTTACCAACAATATGGTTTGAAATTTATTCTAAATTTGTCCGTTTTTTCACGTTGTTGACAACATGTCTCAACTTGTTTACATTTTATGAAGACTTGCATTTCTTGCAGGTTTCGATTCTCAGCTGCTGATCCGCATTTACTATGTCCTAACTGCACTTCTATATGTTCTTCCAGCCTCCGCTGTAAACTTTGTCAGCATTTATCTCAAATTGAATTTTGTAATTATTTATATTCTGTTCATAGACGTGCCAAGGACAAATTGAGACGGCAGTTACTAGTCATGTCTCAACAGGGTGAATGCGTTAATAACCGTAGGTTGTTGTCTGTCGAGGTACATCATTCCAGTGTGCTGCCGGTGACGTCTGCAGAGCAGAGAATTGAGGGTTCCGGCCTTAGGAAAAGATCGTCTTCGACTCAACAATCCTCGTCGCAGTCTAAGAAGACCAGGATGCCGTCTGCTGCGAAGACTAAGCCGTCTTCAGACAAGTCTACAGTCAAGTCGTCAGTGGGGGCAGCGAAGAAGTCGAGGTCCTTCTCCGCAGATATCAACCCATCGGACGAAGCAGACGTTTACGATGAGCCGCCGATCCTCATCCCTGAAGTACCGTCGAGAAAGAAGACGAGGTCTTCTTCTACACTGATGTCTGCAACTATATCAACGCAGTCAGATGGCCTATCTGCGCAGACTGCAACTACCAGAGAGGACAGGCAGTCCTTAGATGACACCTCAACACTGTCAGATGCGGCGTCATCTGTACAACAACAGCAGTTATCAGCGCAGACCTTCAACCCGGGCATCCTTATGCAGCAGTTTACCCAGCAGATGATGGACCTGATGGAACGTAGGTTCGCTCAGGAGAAGACTGCAGAGAAGCAGACGAGTCTGCAAAGAGGACGAACATCGTCTACACCTCAGCGGGATGGAGGACGCAACCTGCGTGAAGAAATCGTTCGTGAAGGGAACGCCCAGGATGACAACAACGGCCGTGACAAATCTCGCGAAGGCATTCGCAGAAGGACCACTGGTGAAGACACTCTTGGAAACAACAACCGAGACAACACCTGTGAAGGCATTCGCGAAGGAAACAACAATTATAAAAGAACTCCTGCTACAGATGAGGAGCATTCGCGAAGGCATCGCAGATCATCTTTATCCTCGGACTCAGACAATTACCAGAGGTCTACGCGTACACCACGCAGAAGAGTTTATATGCCTTCACAGGTCACCGTCGCACAGATCCTCGGCAAGATCTTCATGGTCGTCACCACGCAGATACAGATCACCTAGTACATCTCCAATTAGGCATTCACGAGTGCCTGCGCGCAGGCTTACACATAGATCTCCACATAGAGATCAGGACCAACAACAACGATTTTCGGAACGAGACACATCGAAAACCGGAAGATGATGGAGGAGTCATCTTCTCCGATACAGAGATCAAATCATGGATGGCTAATGGTCTGGAGCTTGCATCGCCATCTAAAGAGAATAATGAAGCCTACACGTACATGATGTCTAACGGCGATTTTGACATGCTAACGCTGCCACCCATAGATCCGGTACTGGACGTCCCAGACAACCTCAGCTCAGCCTTTAAGAAGGCAACGAAGTATCACAGTCAAAGCATTCCACCGTTTAATGCTTAGATATTTTCACTACATCATATGGAACCATTCATGAAGGCAACCCGTAACTTGTATGATGACAAGTGGCAAGGTTTTGAGAAAAAACGCTTGGAATAAAGGCTTCACTGCAATGGAAGCATCACATCCTCAAGTGGTGGAAAACCTTTGTCATCTTAGACAGACAAAACGAATGAAGGGATCTACACTCTCTACATACCTAGCGGCCTTGAGCTCAGTTATCACGATGAAAATGGGTATAAAACTGACCAAAGTACCAGAGATACTGGCACTACTACGCTCATTCAAGTTGGAAGACCAACAAAGAAAATTCAAGGCACCCGCTTGGGATCTCAATGTGGTTCTACAACATCTTACCAGTGAAGATTTCGAACCGCTAGAAAGGACATCATATGAGAAATTAACTCATAAAACACTGTTCCTCGTAGCCTTAGCTACAGCGGCAAGGATGTCAGAAATTCAGGCTCTAGACTTTGAGATTTGACACGCCATCGTGATACAGTGCATCTGGGTCTAAGATGGGATTTTATAGCAAAGAATCAACTGCCCGGTCAATCAGACAGACAATTCCATATCCCAGCACTTTCATCGATATTAGGACCACAGGATACGCAAGATCGATCCTTATGTCCAGTCAGAGCATTGAAAATATATCTACAGAGATCTTAATTGAGGGGAGACGAAAATTCAAGCGCCTTTTCATCCCTGTATCTACGGAGACACCTACAGAAGTCTCACGTACAACTATATCAATATGGATGAGAGCCGCCATATTGAGAGCCTATAAAGCAGCAGCACTTGATCCTCCACGAGCCTCCAATCCTCATGAAGTCAGAGCACTGGCATCCACGCTAGCTCTGCACGGAAACTGCTACATATCAACAATAATGGAGGTCTGCTTTTGGAGATCGGAGACGGTATTTGCCAATCACTACCTCAGAGACATGGCTACAGAGGACGTCTCCGGCAGACCCTGTACTTGTAAGGACTTACTTGTACATAAGAAGGATCGCTTCTCCACTTGATGCAAGCATCAAGAGATGGAGTTGTATAAATCCACACATAATGTCAGGAGAAGATTTCCAGGATAAATCTGACAAGTTGTGGTCCCCCCACTCATCAGAGGAAGCTGGAAGAAAGGACAAATGCCATTAGAAGTTCCCAAGGGGGTATAAGGACGTAAATCAGCAGAGAATCCAGAGTGGCTTGACCCACCACCGTTTCCGTCGGATTCTACAAGCAATTAAGCATGAGTCAGGATAAGGAAAAATATGTAATTTTCTGACTAAAATTGATATTTTATACTTATCCTGACTCATGAGGTTAGCCCTCCCAACCTCCCCTCATGGCACTCTGGATTTCCCTGCAAATCCAAGTGTCGGGCTCGAATTAACGGAGAGAGTAACAAGCATGGCCGATCATGTGACCTTTTTCTCGCCAAAAGATGGATGCAAGGGAGGCAACTGGGGTGAGTGATTTTACGTCCACTTTTTTGAAGGGAGCTACAAAAGGGGATTCAAGTGTTCCACTATAGTTCGCAAGAAGAAGAAGACAAGCAATTAAGCATGAGTCAAGATAAGTATAAAATATCAATTTTAGTCAGAAAATTACATTATCTTTCTACAAGACTTGACAGATATATCAAACAGATCTTGAATTATTGACTTTTGCTGTTTGCAGATTTTTGCCATTTTTATTTTTCATGGTTTCCATGGAAACGATTTGGACTTAGTCTCAAAAGGGAGGGGTGGGTTTCGTTTCTGGATCACAACTCGAAAACCGTTCAATATATTTCTACAAGACTTGACAGATATATCAAACAGATCTTGAATTATTGACTTTTACTATTTGCAGATTTTTTACATTTATATTTTTCATGATTTCCATTGAAGCGATTTGGACCTAGTCCCCAAAAAATCAAGTTGGACTTTTAGTAATTGTCAGTTGATTTGTTCTTTCAAATTTATGGGGGCCAGGGAGATTTGTCATCCACTGATGACTCGTTTGTTTTGTTATGCATTTAATCAGTTAAAATTTGAAGGTTAACTTTTACTGTTCATTTTTCAATTTTCTCTCTTGGTTTCTTTGATCTAGCAAAGATGGATCATACATAAATTGTAACTATGTTTTTATCATTTTGATGAGGGACAATGGAGTAGCCTAGTGGTTAAGGAGTTCACTCATCATGCCAAAGAGCTGGGTTCGATTCCGCACATGGGTATAATGTGTGATGGTGTCCCCTGCCGTGATATTGCTGAAATATTGTAAAACCGGTGTAAAACCATACTCACTCATCCATTTTGATGAAGACGTGGTTCACATGGATTTCAACTTTGTTGAATTCATGATCTGTTTGACATGCCTCTTCATGAACTATCATTCCTTTTTTGTTTTTGAATTCATGTTATTACATTGTTTTCTTTGGTCATGTTGAAAGGCTGTTGGAGTAGGGGTAGTAACATGGTGCTCAAAACTACTGGGGGTAGTTACATGGTGCTCAAAACTACTGGGGGTAGTTACGATGGTGCTCAAAACAACTGGGGATAGTAACATGGTGCTCAAAACTACTGGGGGTAGTTACATGGTGCTCAAAACAACTGGGGGTAGTTACATGCTGCTCAAAACAACTGGGGGTAGTTACATGGTGCTCAAAACAACTGGGGGTAGTAACATGGTGCTCAAAACAACTGGGGGTAGTAACATGGTGCTCAAAACAACTGGGGGTAGTAACATGGTGCTCAAAACAACTGGGGGTAGTTACATGGTGCTCAAAACAACTGGGGGTAGTAACATGGTGCTCAAAACAACTGGGGGTAGTTACATGGTGCTCAAAACAACTGATGGTAGTAACATGGTGCTCAAAACAACTATGGTTAGTTACATGGTGCTCAAAACTATTGGGGGTAGTTACATGGTGCTCAAAACAACTGGGGGTAGTTACATGGTGCTCAAAACTATTGGGGGTAGTTACATGGTGCTCAAAACTACTGGGGGTAGTTACGATGGTGCTCAAAACAACTGGGGGTAGTTACATGCTGCTCAAAACTACTGGGGGTAGTAACATGGTGCTCAAAACTACTGGGGGTAGTTACATGGTGCTCAAGACAACTGAGGATAGCTCAAAACTACTGGAAGCATGAATATCACCAGAAGTAGAGGATGCAATGTGTACTTGAGACCGGCTCCTGCTAGATGTGCAAATGACTACCTAACAGGGGTCACTCTCACTGTCTGTCCACAGACCACCAAGTTTCTGCATGTTATAATGCTGTTGGCTTATCCATCTACTATCTGTTCACTCATGATTAGAAAGTAGGCTTGACATGATCTATGGAGTTGTCTTCTGGATTTCCTGAAGAGGTATCTTACTGGAATAAAAAACCTGATTATAATGACGTAGTTTAAAATCCCACCGAGTGTGTCCGCCTTATTATATATGTGATGTCTATTTTCAGATCAGCTATGCAGGATTTGAAGGTGAATGGCCAAGGGCTGTGAAGAAATCATTCTGTGTTCCCAGAAAACGTAAGATTTGAAGTCGTCTAGTCTATTGTATTGACATGTTTACTAATATAGTGTTTGTGGTCATCATCTCCAGGTATGGTGAAGGGCGGTGGGGTAGCCTAGTGGTTAGAGCGCACGCTCGGCACGCCAAAGACCCGAGTTTGATTCCTCACATGGGTACAACGTGTGAAACCTGTTTCTGGTGTCCCCTGCTGTGATGTTGCTGGAACATATTAGTGGCGTAAAACCATACTTGATTGATGGACATGGTATAAGGCTCATATGTTTTCTCTGACCCAGCGTGGATTATTTACAGATTGCTGTGATGTAGCTGGCCTATTGTTTCATACTGAGTAAAGAAATAACTCAGCAAATTCTGCTTGGATTACGGCAGTGCCTGGTGTGGGATTGTGCTGTCTCCATGGAAACAACAACTTCCAGTATAACCTTGTCTGCAGGGTGTCATTGTTGACTTGGCTGATGGCTCACATTATGGACATTTATTTGTCTGGTTGATTGTGATATGAATGTAATTCCTGTCAATACAATGCCTGGCTGCTGTTACCATATTCCAGCATACTTTCATTTGTTGATGGGGCGGTGGGGTAGCCTAGTGGTTAAAGCGTTCGCTCGTCAAGCCGATGACCCGGGTTCGATTCCCAACAAGGGTACAATGTGTGAAGCCCATTTCTGGTGTCCCCCGCTGT
Organism: Haliotis rubra; assembly: GCF_003918875.1. NCBI lineage: Eukaryota > Metazoa > Mollusca > Gastropoda > Lepetellida > Haliotidae > Haliotis > Haliotis rubra. The sequence goes on from NW_025766116.1 coordinate 25,509, forward strand.
GATATTGCTGGAATATTGCTAAAAGCAGCGTAGAACCTCACTCACTTTACTGCAGCCTATATCCTAGGCAATTCATTGAGAGACCTCCTCTGATTTGTGTGTTATTTCCTCCAGTTAAAGGTCAGAAGATTGTCCCGGATCCTGATGTTTACCGAAATGATGGCAGGAGGGAGTTTTGTAAGAAATATGACGGATACCCAGAGTTCTGTGACCGTAAGTGTCCAACTATTGATGCACTGAAATCATCAGAGTTTGTTGACAACATGTCAGTTTAATATTTTCACTGCAGGTCATATCACCTTGGTATAAACAATTATCAGTGAAATGTTGGTTTAATGTGGTGAAGAATGCAGGTGTTATAACAACTTAATTATTGACTTGAGTTACCTCCCTTACATTTTGTTTGGGTTTGTTACCTCCCTTCAATTATGTTTGGTGTATTGATTCGTCATAATTCCAGATGTGTTAGGAAATTCTGTGTGTGGATGTTATAAGGGTAATGCTATTTTTGAGGGCATTATCATTTGCAGAAGCCCGAGGTCTTCCATTAACTGTCCGACGAAGGAGGGCAGTTGAAAAAGACCGAGGGCCTCTGCAAATGATAATGCCCTTAAAACATAGCATTACCGTTATTATTGCTAAAATACATGGAATTTGTGTTGAAAAGAAAAAGGAAACATTGAAGGAATTTGACTGTAAGTTTACTCAAAACCAACTTCTGACGGGGTTGACTGCCCGAATGCAATTATGTCATCGAACAATTCAAGTGACATCACAACAGAAAGTGACGATATTCGACCTTGGCCTTTGACAAGACCATAGCCTGCAACATGTCAAACTAGTCAGTGTTCGGTTTGGGTCCAACAACAACGTTAATAGTGCAATTGTTAAGGTTAGCACCAGCAAGAAAGCCAACATTTCCGCTATTTAAAGTAGGAATTCGGGTTGCTTTGACTCGTTTGACCCAGAATATCTGCCAGTCCAAAGCAAATGTCGAATGAACTGTAAGCCCACGCACCAACTATGACGTCACTTGACGACAGAACTGATAGTGGCCCGTCGGTAAGGTTGAACAGTCCAATATCATTTGCAGTGGCCCTGCAAATTTCTGATAATAGGAGGGCCGTTTCATGATAATTCCATGTATTTTAGCTATAATAGATGGTAATGACGATGGTTTTACGTTTTCTAGTATTAATTAACTGATGTTGAGTAGATGTTACTAGATGTCCAGTGTTGAATGTTAATATATGGGTGTTGTATGTTTTGGCAGTACATATGGTTGGAATAAGTATTTTTCTTGCAGCTACCCATGTGGATGATTTCCTGAAGCCAGTAGGAGTTGTGGACAAAGCACTACAAAACCATCGCATCTTCTCCACACCCATTATTGTGGTGCCAGGTGGGTAACAGAACAACTTCTCCCTGTCATTTTGTTTTTTTAGATAAAATCTTGGGACAAAAAAATCATTAACATTTATTGGAAGGATTTAAATATAAAAAAATACGTTTTGTATGAGGTTATTTGATGATGTATTATGTTCCACTCTGACATGGGTCGACCTACGTCCTTGGAAGATCATGGTTAGAATTGATCTTCAGCAACCCATGCTTGTCTCGTAAGAGGCGACTAATAGGACCGGGTTGTCAGGCTCGCTGACTTGGTTGACAAATGTCATTGTATCCCATTTGCATGGATTGATGCTCATGCTTTTGATCACCGGATTATCTGGCCCAGACTCGATTATTTACAAACTGACGCCATATAGTTGGAATATTGCTGTGTGCGATGTTAAACAACAAACATGTCCTGTATCAACTTGGGGAACATTCCAAGCTTGTTCATGTTCATTTTGAAACAAAAGCAACATACATTGTCCCATGTTCGCTGACACTAGCTGTTTGTTGTCAGGGTTGAACCACAATGCTCTGGTACGGACTCTGGAGACGACGCTGATGCAGCCGGGGATGAAACCAGACATGGTGGCTGTGAGTAGATCTACAGATTATAGCTCCTCACACAGATCTCTGGACAGTACATATAGCCCACATGGGTTTGAACTGATGATTGAAGGATTTGTTTGCTTTTAACATGTGACTAGTCTGTACATGAGTTTTAGCTCATGCTATCTATCACTGGTTCTTGTGGCGTGGGTTCTGGACCACAAAGGGATCTCAAGTTGGCAGTAACACCCATTTTTTGTGACACAATTTTCAGACCACTCATGACTGTTCTGTTCAAAATTAATGACAACTGTTAACAAGTTGAAATATTGCATGTGCGGCTTTTTGCCTTCAGGGTTTGTAGGGAAGCTTGGTGGTTAAAGCATCCGCNAAGGGTTCGTCATGACAAAGGCCAGGGTTCGATTCCCCGTATGGGCTCAATTGTGGTGCCCATTTCTGGTGTCCCCGGCCATGTTGTTGCTGGAATATTGCTAAAAGTGGCTTGGAACCATACTCACTCACTCGCTCACTGTATTGCCTGCAAGTGTAATTCATTATATGTTGGTGCGAGTAGTGCAAGTGTTGGCTGTATGTGTGCGTCCTTATCATCTTGACCATCTTGTTTCAGGTGATGTGGGATGAGAAATTTCCAGAACATGGAGATCTGGCTGATTTGTTTGGCTTCAGGAATGCCAGCTTGAAAAGCAGCGTGCAGTATTATGGTCAGTTTTACATTTTATTGATTGGTGAACCTTCACCGTAAATGTCCGCAAGTGCTGTCGCTCCGTAGTAAAAATATCAGACTGGGTTCCCTGGGTCTTGAAATCCTGGTGCAAGTCTTGTTTTACAATGCAATTCAAATAATTTTTTCTTATCCAGACAATTTGTAGTCTGGATCTCATACTTTGTGTACCCTATGGTGGGGGCGATTGGGGTAGCTTAGTGGTTAAAGCGTTGGCTCGTCACACGAAGATCTGGGTTGAATCCCCACATGGGTACAATGTATTGTGAAGCCCATTTCTGCGTCCCCTCACCGTTGATGTTGCTGGAATATTGCTAAAAGCGTAAACCAAAACTCAGTCAGTCAGTACCCTGTGGTGGCTGAGTTGGTTTAATAATGGTTGACTTTATTGTAACTGGATGTTAGGTGCCTGACTCTTAGAGTGTGTGATCGAATCCCGGATAAGACTCACCCAACAAAAATACCAGACTTTTTACTTTCACGGTGTAATCCTGACTATAACATATGTTACGAGGTAATTATGGGTAAATAGAAACATATTTATTAACAAGTACTTCCTTAATTGTTTGTGCTATTTTAAGAAAGGATTTTCTATCATCAAATGATGGATATCAGTAATGACATATTAGATGTATTTCATCTCCAAGCGATATTTGTGTATTAAGAATTTGTACCTCCATTAAATAGAAAATCATCTTGATGTCAATTCTTGTAAACAAATCAGTTGACAATAAATTCACAGGCACGCCCCTGAAAGGTCAATTATACCACATCAGTGAAAGCGTTCATTGCAAATGAACAACCCAAGCAAGCCGCCCACTTCATTATTGGCCAGTTAGAAGACATTGCAAGCATTTGTGTGTGGACAACATTTACTTTAGGTAAACAAAAATACAAACAATACTAAACTGCAAATCAAATGTCACAAATGACTTGCATTTGATAATTCATTTTATTTGACCTTTTTTGTAAATACTGTTATGTTTCCTTATCCTGACTCATGCTTATTATGCTTGTCTCCTCCTTCTATGCTTAATGATAGTGGAAAACTTGAAATCCCTTTGTAGTTCCCTTTAAAGCGAGGAAGTAAAAGTACACTCACCCACGAAGTTGCCTCCCTTGCATAGTGTATCCCGCCAAAACAGTCACATGACTAACCATGCTTGTCACTCTCTCTACCTCAGCTCTATTGGATGGACTGGCAGGAACTTGGGAGTCCTATCTGGCACTATATCCTTTTATATTTTGACCCTTTGGCAAAGAATTGGCTGTATAATGGGTTTTGGGGTCTGTATTATTATTCAGTGCATATAGGAATTATGTCCAAATTTAATGTGAAATATTGTTGTTTTCATCACACGTATTTGTTGTTTACAGTTGATGAAATCGCGGTTCTTTGCAGGCATCGGCTGTCTGGCGGCTGATCCAAGACTCCCCTTTGTCCTTCTTGTACTAATTCAATGCTCTGCCAGCCTCTCTCAGTCAATATTGTATAAACTCCCTCATCCTCTTTTCCTTCAAATTTAATAACTATTTATTGCCCTTAGTTTAGGCATTACTAAAGGACAAGCGTGCTGTCGGCAATTCGCAAATGAAACTAATGCTTCTAGCGATCGTCTGCCCAGTTCGCTGCGGGGCAGGCCTTTGCCATTATGCAGCGCGAGACGGCAGCCGTCAGAGTTAGCTTCCATTGGTAGTAGATATACCTTGAGTTCTGTTATGAAGAAGAAAGGCGTCCGCGTCAAATCATCTTCGAAGCTCCTCCCAGTTCTACTAGACCTGCTCATCAGGCGATAATTCAACGGCGATATCGCCTCCCCGGCAGAGGTAGATAACTTCGACGACTACCGATTTGCGCTTACCAGAAGTTACCCTAAGTCAGCAAAGTGTCAAAAGCTTTAACGTCGTCGGCCGGATCTCTATCGCTCAGCCGCCTCTATCAAGCGCCAGCAGATGATTAGAGATTGTCCCGCCATCGTCGCCCAGACATGGGGTTAGAGAGAGAACATCAGCGTTTCTTCGCTTCGCTCACAACGCAGATCAGAAGATGGGCCAGCGCCAGAACTTTGACCCGGGTGCATTGATGAAAACAATTCACTCCAGCAAATGCTATCCTCGATGGAACAGAGGTTCGCCTTCAAGAGAAGGGATTACAGCAAGCTTCGACACAGTAGAAAAGCTTGGGAATAGAATCCACTCCACAGGATGCAGCACTCGTGGATCATCAGTCGGCCGAACAGCCGCATCCACGGATCATCATTTCTCTGATGAATGCAGTCACGATGCAGGATAACCAGCGTCGGTGAAGGTCTCACCTACTGAGAGTTCAACGTTCTGGCGGCTCCAGAGGGATCTGCAAATCATTAATGAGGAGGATACAGTTCGAGAACATCGCCCGCTCTATCTCCAGGGAATCTCCTCCAGGCTGAACACACCACGTTAGTATCAAGCAGATCTTACAGTCATAGATCTACTTCACTATCCTAAAGGGAGGAGCGTTACCTCGTGAACAAGAGAATCTTCTGCAAATCAGGATGAGAGCATTCGCTAAAGGATCATTCCCGCAAAAGGTTTCGGATCCCTGAAGGAACGACCTCAGCGATTGTAGCGAAGCAAGGGGATTCGCGAAAAGACACACCTCGCATGACAAGGATGAGGGAGAGTGATGGGATCTTCTCTGATGCAGAGGTTACTCTCATGGATCGCAAGTGGTCTCGATGAATAGCCTCTCCATCCATGGAACAGAATGAAGCACTCACTTACAGAATGGTTGATGATGGCTTTTGATCCTTCCAAACATTGAATCTCCAAACATGGCGAAGCGCCTCAGGGTCGGATTCCAGCTTCGCGAAGGAAGAATACAACTACATTACGTTGCAGCGATTTCTGAGCGATTCACCTCAGCAATACAGAGTTGATAACTCTGCCGGAGAGTCTACAACCAAGTCCGGAGAAAATGTTTGCGGAGGAACTTATTTGCCACGAAGAGCGGTTTGCGACCTTACATCTGTACCTGGATCGTCGCTACAAGATGGGGAGCACTCCTCGAGAATCAAGGTATTAGCGGCAGGAAAGTGATCGGGAAGGAACGACATCTGCATCAATCAATCAAGAGATGAAAGCAGTCATCAGCGCTTACCTTGTCCCCAAGTCTCTGATCCAGCCAGTATTGACAGTACACCACGGACAACTCCACAGATGCACTTTATATCAGAACAGGCTCAACAAGATCCAATGAAGTCTGCTACATCTCATATTTCATCTGTTTCATTAATTGTGGACAAGCTGAACATCTGGATAAAGGCGTGTCACATTCGAGCAAAGAACATCCTAGCAGATGCTCTGTCTAGCCACAACAACCATCCCTGACAGAATGGATGCTTCATCGGGCGTTTCATCTCATCATAAGGGACGCTTAGGATCTCCACTTATAAATCTGTTAGCCACAAGGTTCAACAGACAGATACAGCGTTTGTCTCACCGGTACCAGACCCGCTAGCATGGACAATAGACGCATTGAACATGTTCGTGGGAAGGACTAAAGCGCTCGCTTTTCCACTGCGGTTCTAATCCGCGGAAGAACTCGAGAAAATCAGGCAGACTACAGTCCTCCAACTGAATTTGGTTCAGCCCTTTTGGTCCAGCGAGTGTGGTTTCCAGATCTCATTCAAGAACTAGGAAAGCATCCCGGAAAAGCCAACCTACCAGAATGTACCGAATCTACTGGTTCATCCACACACCAAGCAAGTTCACGGGAATCCGGCAGTGTTCCAGCTTCACACATGGACAGTATCAAAACTTGCCTGAGGAAGAGGCTACTGGTTATTCCGCCAGAGCAGCTTAAAGCGGTCACCTAGCTCTTCGCAGATCTACTCGCAACCTGTATGATGACAAATGGCAGAGGTTTCAACAATATACCTGGCGCCAAAGGGTTTCCGCAGCAATGAAAAGCATCTCATCCTCAAGTGGCGGATTACTTATGTCATCTACGACAGACTAAAGAGATTGAAAGGTCCGACCTTATCTGCGTACTTTGGGGCTTATTAGCACAGTACTGACCATGAAGACAGGCAGCAAATTGATGAAAGTACCAGGAACTACTGGCCTTACTACGTTCTTTTAAGCTGGAGGATCAGCAAAGAAATTCAAAGGCACCTGCGTGGGATCTCAATGTGAGTACTACAACATCTCACCAATGATACCTCGTTAGACGCCACGCCTTACGCCAGAAACCTGTTTCTAGCCTTAGCCACGGCAGCTCGAGTATCAGAGATACATGCGCTGGATTTTGGACGAACTCGGTTCGACACAGGACATCGTGCGGTAGCACATTTAGGACTTAGATGGGATTTTGTGGCAAAGAATCAGCTACCTGGTCAACCAGATAGACAGTTCCATGTACCAGCATTATCAACAATCCTCGGGCAGGAGGATGTACAGGATTTATCTCTATGTCCGGTCAGAGCATTGAAAATTTACCTTAACCGGACAAGAACAAGGAGACAGAAGTTCAAGCGCCTGTTCATCCCGTTGTCTACAGAGACATCCACAGAAGTCTCCAGAACAACAATATCCGTATGGATGAGAGCCGTTATACTAAGGGCCTACAAAGCAGCAGGACTGCCACCTCCAAGTGCATCCAACCCACACGAAGTCAGAGCTTTGGCGTCTACTCTCGCTCTGCATGGGAATTGCTCGATAACATCAATAATGGAGGGCTGCTTTTGGAAATCTGATACAGTGTTTGCCAACCACTACCTGAGAGACATTGCCACGAAGACGTCCTCAGGCATTCATTCGAAGTTTGGGCCATTTGTTGTTGCACAACAACTAACGGTTCCACAGAGGCGTTGAATTGAAAATCTCACCCTCTTATCACGTGACTTGCTGATAACCTTCGCTCTGGAGAGTCTTGGTTGAGAGTCCATGTTTACGTCTAAAACAGACCAACATGAGTGATTTAGACCTTGTACTTGTACGGAAGTACTTGTACGTGAAAAGGGTCGTCAACTCTTACGATAAGAAGATACTTCTTATATGAGTTGTTATAGATATCTAGCAAGGATACACTAGTATATCTTAAATCCACATGAATCGTAGATTCACTTGTCTTAAAGAAGTCTGACAAGATGTGGTACCCCCGAGTTGGCAGATGGAAGTTGGAAGAACAGGATTGTCAAGAAGTGCCGTATGATAGTTCCCATGGGGGTAGATACAGGACGTATCTAGGACAGCCAATAAATCCGAGAAGGTGACCTGACCCACCACCAATCCGTCAGATTCTGGAAGCATAATAAGCATGAGTCAGGATAAGGAAAAATATGTAATTTTCTGAATAAAATTGATATTTTATACTTATCCTGACTCATGATGTCAAGCCCTCCCAACCTCCCCACTAATGGCAGTTCGGATTTCTCAGTAAATCCACGTGTCGGGCATATTACGGAGAGAGTGACAAGCATGGTTAGTCATGTGACTGTTTTGGTGGGAAACTATGCAAGGGAGGCAACTCGTGGGTGAGTGTACTTTTACTTCCGCTTTAAAGGGAACTACAAGGAATTTCAAGTGTTCCACTATCATTCGCATAGAAGGAGGATACAAGCATAATAAGCATGAGTCAGGATAAGTATAAAATATCAATTTTATGCAGAAAATAACATTTTGTTTTACAGAGCAAATGGCCAAAGCTATGAGAATGATAGATGTGGTCTATCCTGATTCTGTAAGTATTGCTTTTTAGGATAGACTAATCTTTATCAAATGTTTGTTGATAGTTCCCAGTATTGAATATTCACCATCCTTTCACAGTGGCTTCTAGATTTGTTCATTTTCTCTTCTTTGATGAAAATTATCAGTAAAATAATAAACATGGCCTTCCTTAATCGGAAAGATTTCTTTTGTCGTAAACCAAGACAAGAGGGTTTGCTTGGGTCTTCTTGTGGTTTAAGTGTTCTCGTCTCATCGCCCAAACTGTTTCTTTATTCTGTATGTGTGTAATGTTTTAAGAGTCGTTCCATCCACCATCATTTAATATCTCGGGGAGGATGGGGATTGGCAGAGATTGACAGGTTGGAATAGTTTTCAAAGAAATAACGAGTTCTGCAAAATAGATTGATGTCCTGACTGGGGAGATATCCTCTCTCAAACCTTTGATTATCATGGAGCATGTTTTGCTTTCAGAGTCATGTGATCGTGCTGGAGGAAGAGCTGCTGTTGGCTCCCAACTTCCTCCACTTTATGTCCCACTTCCTCCCGGTGCTGGACGCTGACGACAGCCTCATGGGTGTCTCAGCCTGGAACTATAATGGTGGGTAGCAGTAAAGAATCTTTGAACAGCAGTTAGAAGTGATACACATAAGGAAACAAAACTAGGAAACAGATAGCTATATATGTACATGTGAAACAACAACAGTGATAAGATAACAATGGAACCCCAGAGCTCCAGATAAGCCTTTGGCCATGTGGGTATGATACCAATACTATTTAAACTAAGTGGGTATTTCCAATTTCAAGTGGGTATCTATACTTTTTGATACCCACCATATTTTTAAGATTCGGGTATTCATTTCAAATAACAAGTGTAAGAGGTGTGCCTGACACACACTACAGCATGACCTCATAAGACCTTTTTTTATTCAAAATTAACCATGGAAATGTTCTTTTCCATGTAGCAACTGTTTTTTTCAAAACCTTGTTCCCATCATGTTGTTTCACTTCCATGCCGAGAATAGCTAATGTTACAAGTTCATTTAAGATATCACGGGCAATTGATTCTGATTGTGAAACACAGCATAATATTAATTCATCTAGCAGTCCTCTAATGAAGTTGTTTTCTGTTTGTAGCATAAGAAAGCTAGATATTTTACTTTGAGCATGTGGAAGCTTTTGACCATGTTTGTTTTGTTTACAGGACATGTACACAGGAAACAGCTGTTTGATTGGTCGCTATTTATAGATTGGCCAACCAGTGAAGGTTTACAAACTATGACTTGTATTCTGTCTGTGTTGAGCATCTTAATTGTGTTTAGAATTATTCAAGAATATTTTAATCACAAATATTTGGAGATGGAAAAGTTTGTTCCGATTGGCTTGAATTGATACGATGCCAACATAATTTTGATGTATTGGGTAAATACGCATTCTTATTTTGACATAGTGTAAATGTAAATATTTAGTGTGTTTTCATACGCTGGCATTTAGTTTTCTTGCGTATTTCAACTTTTCTATAGTGTATTATAAACAAATACGCAGCTTATCTGGAGCTCTGGAAGCCAGTAGTTAATTTGTGCTTAATTTGTACTGTGCATGGACAAATGGACACCAGAGATTGTGTACCAGTCTGTGTACCAGGCATGAATGATCAGATAACAATGGTATCATTTAACAAGGGAAGTGACAATGTACTTGGAAGCCAGCAGTGATGTTTTAAATTAAAAGTCCCAAGCATAAAGATATCTGATTCCTACTTTTTTTCATTCACCTGATTAAGTAAGTAAAAATATACTCTGAAACATCGTGTTCCCCAAATAAAGAACCTGCCATCCATAAATTCTCCTCACGGTCAATAATAATAATTAGAAGGTTAATAGTCGCATGACTTACCCACCGGGTACCCAGTTTCTGCTCAGAACAGAGGCAAGTTTGAACAAACTGACTTGCCTAAGCTGAGACCACATGCTTTGCTTTGTTTTGGGGCAGGACTGAAGTCCTAGAAACTCAGACATTACAGACAGTTAAATTACATTTCTGATGTCATTCCATTGTCTGCTCGCTCCATTACTTTTCAGGAATGGAGCGATGTGTACCAGTTTCAATTTAAAGCCTTCATTTTGTCATTTTGACATTTAATTTTGATAGCAGAAATATTCCCAATACTTTGAATGTAATTTAAGTAGGGTAAATCCTCGTAACTCTCCATTCCTTAAAAATAATGTGCCTAGGCTCCATTATTTTTAAGGAATGGAGAGTTACTGAGGACATTACCCTCTACGTACACTCAAGTGAGAGGATATGCATCAGCAGTGGGTGTCAAAGTCAAGATACAGCTGAGGTTAGTCAACATCATTCCCAGCTACTAGAAACAATATGCCCTCATGCCAACATCATCTCAAATATTTCAGACATTTTGTACGATATTCCTCTTGTTTTCAGGTTTTGAGAAGTTGTCAGGAAACAAGAATCTCATCTACAGGGTGGAGGAGTTCCCCGGACTTGGATTCCTTCTGAAAAGCAAACCATTCCTGAAAATACTCACGTCATCCATACACAAGTGTTGTAAAGACAGGTGAGATGCCATATGTTTACAGATCTATGCGAATAACACGGGTAGCAGGGATGGAGTCATCCAACAACTGACATCGTTGTCAGCTTCTCTAAAGGGTTAACCTCTTTAGTCATGTGGACAAGGTGTCGGCTTTGCATTAGAAGGTCATTGGTTTGAATTCAATCTTGGGACCTATGATATTTTATGCCTGCTACATTGACGGCCAATGGGGCAGAACATGCTTATTCTAAATAAAGACCAGTGTCCAAATATGTAGCCTGCCACTTGCTTTCTGTTGATTGGGGAGAATGTAGCAGGGTGTGGTCATCCCACAGATGTCATCCTTACCCTGTCAGCAATCAGAGGGGGTTAACCTCGTTGGTCATGTGAACTCCCAGTCCAACTTCAGATAAGAAAGTTTGTGGTTTGAATCCCATCACAAGAGTCCAAAATTCATCATGGGCAGGCCAGGAAGGTCCCATGTATAACTGGTTCTTTGAGGTAGCCTAGTGGTTAAAGTGTTCACTCATAACACCGAAGACTGGATTCGATTGCCCTCAGTACAATGTGTGAAGCCCATTTCTAGTTTCCCCTGCTGTGATATTGCTGGAATATTTCTGAAAGCGGGGTAAAACTAAACTCACTCACTCACCTGTGTACCTATTGTCTTCGTGTGCAGAGCATGGGCGGGCTGGCGTCTGAGTGTGGACTACAATGGAGAGATCCTCGTCCCAGACATGTCTCGGGTCTTCAGACAGCCTTATCAAGGAGCAGATACAAGTAAAGAGCTGATAACACAGTTGTTTGGAAAACCCAGAACCACACTTCTGTAAGTATATTGTCTACACCAACACCAACTATAAAATGGCTGTTTAAACCAATTTGAAAATATCTTTCACCTGAAGAAGGAGATTTTCACCAATGCTAGATGACATTTAATTTATTAGAGCCGTGTATTGGCAAATAAATTGCATTGCAATATGTTGCAATTCTGGTACCTGTATTGCAATATGTATCTGATTCCTTCTTTTTCAGTAAAGAGTAAAAATATACCGTACTCTGAAACATCGTGTTCCCCAAATAAAGAACCTGCCATCCATAAATTCTCCTCATGGTCAATAATAATAATTAGAAGGTTATTAGTCGCATGACTTACCCACCGGGTACCCAGTTTCTGCTCAGTGAACAGAGGCAAGTTTGAACAAACCGACTTGCCTAAGCTGAGACCACATGTATCACACATGCTTTGTTTTGGGGCAGGACTGAAGTCCAAGAAACTCAGACATTACAGACAGTTAAATTACATTTGTGATGTCATTCCATTGTCTGGTCGCTCCATTACTTTTCAGGAATGGAGCAATGTGTACCAGTTTCAATTTAAAGCCTTCAATTTGTCATTTTGACATTTAATTTTATCATTTTAATTTTGTATCTTGACTATGACACCCACTGCTGATGCATATCCTCTCACTTGAGTTTACGTAGAGGGTAATGCCCGAGTAACTCTCCATTCCTTAAAATAATGATAATTATAATTATTATAATGATAATAATTATTAGACAAAATTGTTAACACTGCAAGTAAAATTGCTGGATTCAGATTTGAATGTTTATCATCAATGTATGAGCGGCTAAGCGTGAATCAAGCTGTCAAAATTATATCTGACCGTACTCACTACTTAAATTCGGAATACAACCTCCTCCCTTCAGGTACCTTTATTCCAGTTTGTATAGCAAGATGTATTGTGATAAATTGGGAGCTTCAGTGTTTGACAGTGAGTGATATTGATTGTACAGGCAGAGCCTATTTTCTACACAGCTCCAACAATAGATGTTATGGTCGGGATAACAGAAATCACAAATTTAGATTTGATTTTGAGGGATTGTATTTTCTTTTTGTACAACATTTATTGTATGTGAACTATGCTGTTTTTTTCAATAAATTACAATGAAAAGTTTCAGTGTGAATGAAAGTCTGTGTAGATTTTAACTTAACTTAAACCAAAGAGATAATCACAAAACTTCATATATTTTTATTGCTCAATATACTGGTTCAGAAAAAAAATCGCAATATGTATCATTTGAAAGGCGTATTGCCATATGTCGGTAATACCGTGCAGTCTTACTTTTTATGATTCATGTCAGCACAAAACAAATTCAGTAAGCCTACGTTAACCCAGGAGCCATTCCCTTGGTTCTCACAAACTCAGATTATCCGCCCTTGATTTCCATTTGCCAATTTGATTGGCTGTTCTATTGGGTCTAGTGTACCAATCAGAACCCATGGAGACATTCCCCTGGTTCTCATAATCTCAGATTACCCTCCCTTGATTTCCATTTGCCAATTTGATTGACTGTTCTATTGGGTCTAGTGTACCAATCAGAATCACCAGCGTCAACATAAGGTCAATAGTATTGTCATCATAGTAGCCAGTCCATTTGATTATGATCGAATTTGCGATAAAGTCATTATTAACTGATTGACATGCAAGTGGAAACCCTTAAAAATCTTTTTAATGAAAAAGATGTAATCATGTTCATTAAAACCAGCACTGGCTTTGGTGTGTACGTAACCTAAGTAACACCTGTACTGGTCCTCTCCCTAATGTGGATGTTTTATTGGTCGTTAAAATGTTCATGAAAATCAAGGAAATTTCGGATGGTAAGAACCTCTGTGGTTAGTTAGGTTTACGGAAATCAGAGCCCTGGAGATATTGAGGATGCAGCATTGCGGGAGGGAGCCATGGCATGATGAATCGTCAACCACGTCAGCAAGCTTGGCCACCCGATCCAAAAAAGTCACTTTTTCTGACAAGTGGTAGAGTGCTGGGCACTGTTTTTAAACTTGGTCTCAAGGGGTGTGATTGATGACGTGGGAAATTGCTGTAGTTTTTACTGAAATGCGGTCTCAAATTACCGAACTGATTTTTTCATGTAAGTGAATGTGGACATGGTGAAAGTCAGAAGTCTTCACTGTTCTTCTGTTGTCAGTGCCAAGTGAAATACCGTTTCATGTAGGAGGGTTGTTACAGTGTGTCACAGAACCATGGTAATTCCTGTCTGCATGGTTTTTCAAGTGGAGAGTATTGAGTTTCCAATTAGAAGTCTGTCTGTGAGCTGACTCTTCACTCAGAGAAGAAGCTGTGAATATCTTCAGGCAAACAAAACAAAGACTTTAGTCCGAGATGCCAAGTCATATGTGAACCTGGTTGTAGTGATTAATACTCCACTTAAAGATGCTGATATTTTTTGTTGGGATCCGAGCATCTTTGCCCAGTCTGACAAACTACCTCAGACTGTTAATCAGTTATAGGTTTTCAGATTTGGTTTTGTTATGAAACTTTAAGTGCTCTCCTTAATATGCTTCACGTCTGTGCACTAGACAGCTTGAAATGAAACTCCGTCAATTCTGTTATGTTTTTGAAGTTTTTAATTTAAAATGTTATCTTTGAGGCATGTGGAAGTAAAGATGTTTTTTTAAAGGATCACTTCCACTGTATGACATTTGATATGGATAAAGCAGTTTAGAAAACTAGTGCTCTCGGTTTTCAGTTTGTTGCAATCAAGTTATCATTTTATTTGTAACCTTGTCTGAAATTTGTAAAAAGATTTTATGAAACTAACTTGAAACTTTTGGCAAAGTGAAATGATGCCATGATTTGTGACCAAAAAGTAATTAAAGAATGAAGACTATTTTTATGGATATACAACTTCTTTAATCTGTATAGGCGACGTTTCGACATAGATCTAAATGTTGTTGTCAAGCAAGTGCTAAAAATAGTCCTCATTCTTCATCTACTCAACATCTAGAATGCCAATCAAAGAAAAAACAAACAACTTGTTATTATAGCCTGTCAATTTGAAAATGAAGCATACGACTATGGATAACAACTTCTTGTTTATTGCATAGAGCCGCGTTTTGATGTAGATTCTTAAACGTTATCAAGCTAAAGGTTGACAACTTGATAATGGTGTATGAATCTACATGAGAACATTGTTTTATGCAATAAACAAGAAAGTTGTTATCCAGAATGTTCTGATGAAACAATAACCATTTCAAATTTGAGGAGAACTGTTGCTGGGTCCTGTCTCAAAAAATCAATTAGATGTGTTTGAATGAATATTTTATTTTCACTGGCTGAAGAATGTGAATGTGTGTTTTGGCTGATCGATTCATTAAATGTTTTTGTTAAAAAGTGTTGAATGTTTTGGTTGAAATTATCATTGTTTGCAGAGATGGACCAACACCATTGACTGGGATGAGTAACTTGACGATGGTCTCGTATGAGCAGCAGCTGAAACACAACATAGCCAGCAGCGTCAGCTTCCCCATCACTGACCTTCAACTCTGTGTACAGAAGGTCAAGGACTTTGATGTGAAAATCTCCACAGATGAAAAGTAGGTTGTCTAATTAAAAAGTATGAGTTTAAGGCATGAAAGTTCCGATTCTAACAATAGATAAACCATGACAGACAGACAGATTGATGTTTGAAACTTTAATAGAAATAGCCCAATACATTTTGGAGTGCTTATGTAGTCAGTAGGCATCAGAAATGTAAATACACAATGCCATTTAGAAAGTGGTCAAATGTAACATGTTATATTTGGGATTACACTTTCTTAGTCAAGTACAGATTCTGGAACTTTTGTTGGGTTGAGAAAGTACTTTACTAAGAAAGTGTAATGCCAAATATCACACATGTTAGTAATATAAACTTCACATGTGTAGGTGGATATAGGTGTAGGTGACCTGTCATTTAAACTTCCTTCTTCTCTTAACTATACTACCCATCAAAAGTTTAGACTCACTAGTGTAAATGTAGCCACTTACTTGTCCACTGTTCTAAACTAGCTTTTTGCAAAATATTCCATACTGTTTAAAGGTACTGTTTAGTTATGAACTGGTGTATTGTAAAACATATTCGTAACATTGAAAAGATTATTGTCATGAGTTCAGTAAATGATTAAAATCTGTGAAAATTGGCGAATTCTTAACAAAACTTTACACCAAAACGAATCTGTTCACATGCACGACATTTGCTCATGCCTTTCGCAATTTGAAGCATCATCCTTGTGCAATTCATCTGCATAAGGTTTTCAGTTGGTTCCCCCAAGTTGGTGGAGAAATTCATCTTCGATGTAACCACATACATATACATAACATATAGTGAGTGCTTTAAGTGAGTCTAAACTTTTGATGGGTAGTATATATTTGGACCGCCTCCGTGGTGTAGTGGTTAGAGCGTCCGCCCGGAGAGCGGAAGGTCGCGGGTTCGATCCCCGACTACGTCATACCAAAAGACGTTAAAATATGGTACTTGTTGGTCCCTGCCTGGCGTTCGGCATTAATGGGTACAACAAGGACTGGTCGGCTCGGAGTCAGTATAATGTGTCTGAGTGGGGTATTCATGCTTCACTGCAGCATGGTATCTCAGTGGGCTAGCACTATAAAACCAGCTTCAGTCTGGGCTAGTACAAGCAGCTGCACATACACATACACACACATGCACGTCGTCATATGAGCGAAATATTCTCAAGAACGACGTTTAACCCCATTCCACCACCACCACCTCTTAACTATATTTGAATCAGATAAATATGTTACAGTATTAATGTTACATCAGACAGAACGTGTTTCTGCTGTAACAGTGTTAAATAAGTGAGAATTATGTGTTATAGTATGCTTTACTTATTTGGGATCATTGGGGTAGCTTAATGGTTAAAGCTTTGGCTCGTTGTGCCGAAGACTCGGGTTTGATTCCCCACATGGGCACAATGTGTGAAGCCCATTTCTGGTGTACCCCACCGTGATATTGCTGGAATATTGCTAAAAGCCGCATAAAACTGTACTCACTCACTCACTTGCTAAAAGCAGCATGCAACTTACCATACTCACTCACTCATATTAATGTGTTACCATAGGAACAGTCCTGCTTTCATTTTATTTTTTTTTAAAATGTGGTGAAATTGTTTTTTAACATGACTTAACTAATTCTGTGGTGACAATATATGTTTCTGTCATGTCTTTTTGTCTTGGAAGCGAGTTATTTTTCCTTATCCTGACTCATGCTCTTTTTGCTTGTCTGACTCATGCTCTTCTTGCGAACATAGTGGAACACTTGTATCTCCTAATTGAAGCTCCTTCAATTTAAAATCACTAATTAGTATTCACCACGAGTTACCTCCCTTTCCCTGGCGGGAGCGAGAGCCACCTCTACCCATGTGCCTCACTCTCTCCTTCTTAGCCCAGTGAGCTGGGCGTGAGGCGCCTGTGTCTCCGACACACTATATCCTTTGAATTATATTTAGTTAGTTACCTCGTATAGACATCTATAGAGGTTTAGCTAGTATCCTTCAAGCGATTATATATTGATATTTAGTCGTTTTCTACAGTTTATTCACGGGGCCGTGTTTGTTTCAGTGGATTACGTTGATGAAAATTCTGTACTATTGCAGATTACGTTTTTATGCTGCTGCTGATCCGCCTTTAATATGATGTATGCGGTAGCCATGTTTATTATATTCACATTGCAGTTGCGGTACTAATTTATCAATTCTACCTTTTATTAATATTTACTGCGTTTGCGCACAGCAGATAGGTGGCGTATGCAGAGTCTAGTATGACTGATACACGGAACCCTCGCCAGTCTACTGCTGTTGGCGACTCCCCTCCCGTGTGGTGTTCCGCTAGAGTGGTGGAGAGGTGTGGGGCGTAATCCGCCATCTCCAAGAAGCATCCTGCTTCCCCAGACATCCATCGTCGCAGCAGAAGACTAGAGGGTTTTCTACTACATCTCAACAGCGAGACCGTTCCCATCGCAGTTTGGGCCTGTATGATGATCAGCCCGGTCATCATACCAGATGTACATCAAAGATTGACCGATGTCGGCACAGATCAGCATGCAGCCTGATGTACCAACGCGCAGATATCACGATGATCGTCCTGAGGGTCCCATCATTACCAACACTCAAGCGCAGGCGTCGCACACCCAGGGCAGCGTCGACCTCTGAGGAAAATCAGCGAAGTCTACTAGGACTTTCTCAAGCGAGATTGTTCCAGCCGATGACCTGGACCTCTCGATGATCAGCTGATCATCATCCCGGCGTCACGCCACAAGAAAGCGACCGGTGACAGCTACAGCGACATCAGCAGAGATCACCATGCAGCCTGATGCCTCTACACTGATGTCGGACGATTTTCCGGTGGACCCTTCATTAACACCGCAGATAAAGCACCGGCGACCTGAAACCGTGCAGACCATCCCAGAAGACATGATGCGACAAATTATGAACATCATGGAGGACCACTATATCTGCGGTAGCAGGGTCGAAGCCAGCGAAGGCTCCAGCGTAGACAGCACCCCAGAGGCACCCCGTCAGCGTAGCAGCCAGGGACGATGTCACCTTCGCGAAGGAAGTCCGCGGACCACCTTGACGAAGGACCTAGATGTACAGCCCGCGAAGGCCAGCGCGAAGGCGGAAAGGACCTAGATGTACAGCCAGCGAGGCGGAAAGAACCTAGATGTACAGCCGAAGGACTTCAGCGAAGGCAGGATAAATCATCACCTTATGCGGTTTCATCCCTAGATGTGGACTCGGACCATCAGACATCACGGAAGCCTTCAGCGAAGGTCATATCGTCGTTCCCCGGACGGACGCAGAGGAAGCTTAGCGAAGGCATCGCGAAGGACACCTGAATCAGATCATCATCATCTAGAAGGACATCGAGGGACTATACAAGAGCTTAGCGAAACTATCAACGTTCCCCTCACAAGTCTCGAGAAGATCAACCCATAGACAAGTTGATCATCGATATCAAGTATAAGAACTACAATGCGTATATTGGTTCTGTTGAATCCATGGCGAGGCGTATGTTGGCTGGCCTAAATAGATCTAGAGCGATCAATTAGACACTTATCACCAGACTTAAGTAACCACGACTTCTGAATATGATAAGATGATCCATGCGGCCCTTCTTAGGCAAGCCGCCCGATCCACATCCTGTTAAACACAGAGGCTGTTCACGAAGCAAGCTCATATATATATTTATATATATATATATATACTAATCGGGCTTTGACTTCGACACCTTCGCGATGGTCGCGAAGGCTAAAGTAACTCAAGTCTACTTCACACAGAAGATCTAGAAGGGATACTTTGAGAACTTCGCGAAGTCTCGGCGTTCACCGAGGAAGTCTCCTCCAAGGTTTCCATATACTAGCCACTCGTCATATATAGCTACTCGTCAGTCCGTTCAAGGCGTCGCATAAGTTGATTATCAACTGTATGCCAGATGCGATCTATAAGCCCTCTGCGAAGATAATTGCTCAGGCTATTTACAACACAAGCGTCGCTGTATTATTAGTCAGCGACATTTCATAGATCTTCACAGAAATCAACTATTCATTATAAATTGCTAATATACAATCCCGGACTGACGATCACGATTATCTACATGCGTGACCATTACGCATATCTGCAGACAATTCAATATCGAAATTGAACAGCAGCCTTGTTACAGCCAGTATAACTCTTAATCGTCAAAGTTTCTGAGAGAAGAAATATGTACAACAAGTTCAACGTTAATTCTACAATTATGGCGATACATTCATGTATACAGTCTACAAGCTCACAACTTGCAAGTTGTTTATACCCCATATATATAAGGAAGTCGGAATTATATTCAAAACTGAAATTACTTTCCACGACAACCAGGAAAATAACCTACCCAGCATAAAATTACAGAGCGAGATATTTGGCCCGGAGGTTTCAATGCGATTACCATTAACCCTCGAAACGCGTGGTCACTTTCGGATAACCGGGAAGCTACGGTGAAGACCGGCGTTTATGCTAATATCAGCGGCGACAAGAATTTATTCAAGGTGGGTTTTCCCGCTACACGGTGACATCACAGCGGGTATTATACAGAATCAAAATGCCTTGTTCTGATTGGACGCGAGGGACAACGACCTACACAGAGGTCGATCTCAATTCACAGTTCAAGACTTACGTCACAAGTGACAACTATATATCAGTGAGCGAGCAAGCCCCATTACAGTCCAGTTAACCTGAACATTCATGATTAGACTGCCTTTCTTCAAGTTAGAGACCTCCCCTGTCAAGTTAAGGCGAGGGATCGGCAGTCAGGCGATTTTACATAAAGTTCAGCGAGGACAGACACACCTGGTTGTGCACCTACATCGTCAAGGACTTATGGCGAATTACCTAGGCGAAAGATACAAGTGGATCTAAATCACTGGCGTTTCAGACTACAGCTGAATTTCATCAGCGACTAACACAACTAGATGGTTAGTAAACCTACTTAACTTCTGTTTGGAGAATAAAGCGGAAATTTCCGCCCAACCTGGGGATATGAATATAGTGCTCCAACACCTCACAAGTGAGGTTTATGAACACGCCTGGATGACATACTTGGACCCCATGATCACGATGATTCTATCAAGATGGCCAGCAAGAGCACTGTAAATTTATCTCCACCAAACCAAACAGGAGGAAAAATGCAACAGATTATTTCCTCTATCATCAACTTCATGAGAGTGAAGTCTCATGTACTATATCTCCATTTGGATCAGAACTGTCATACTACGTGCATATGCGGATGGACCTATTCCGACCCTCCATGAGCTTAATACTCATGATATTATAGCGCTAACTTCTACAATTGTTCTACACAAATGTGATTGAAATAATGGAGGGTTTATTTCTGGAAATCCGATATGGTGGTTTGCAAACCATTATCTGAGAGATATCACCACCGAGGGGCGTCTCAGGTATACACCAATTCGATCCCATGGTCCTCGCACAACAGCTGACAGTTCCTCGGAGAAGATAAGTCAATCTAACAGATTTTTACTTATCTTATAACAATACTAAATAGCTTCATGCTATGTATAATTTACTTAAGTTCCTTTTATCATCACAGTACTATGATTATTACATCATACAATATATAAGTTAACAACTATACAGAGTTTGTTATTATATATATTTACCTTAAGTTATTCATATCTTAAGAGTAATACTATGGTTACATGATAAATGCATTAGCTAACAAACTCTACAGAGTTTTTGGCTATTTTATACATAGCTTAAGTTAATTAAGCTAACAAACTCTACGAGGAGTTTTACTATTATATAGAAGAACCACTAAACTTTGTTTTTGTTACTCTTTTAACCATTACATATGAAAGATTTGTGGTTAGTCTTATCACGGAACACCAAATTTATTCTTTAAAACTTGTGGTTAATTAATACCCGGCGATTAAAAGTGGCCAAAAAAGTCGCCTGCTTCCCTCTAAGCCCATGAGCGAAACCACAGACAGGTTCACGTAACTCTGTCGCCAGAGCACTGCAGTGGCGTCATATGAGGAGCGATTTTCAGTTAGTTGTATAGAAAGTGTGTATACGCTCATCATTTTGTTGATTTCTCGACATGAGCGGCGACATGCCGAATCGTTGCTTTGTCATCAATTGCCCTAGGGGTCGGGTGATGGTGTCACCATGCACAGATTTCCACAGGACCCGCGGTTAGGTGCTAAATGGGTTATGTTTGTGAGTCTTGAGCGGCTGGCGTTGTGGAAGCCTGAAGCGATATCTTACTTGTGTTCAGATCGCTTTCACGGAAGTTAAAGAATCAAAACTACTTACTAGTTATAGTAAAATATGTATATGATTGATGACCATAAAGATTTTCCATAACACAACTTGTAACATAGCGATTTCTTCCTCGAAGTGAGGTTGTGAGTCGAAGTAACAATAATATTGTAAGTAGTATTATATTGACACCCACCTGCGCTGCCAGAGAGAAATTGTTATGTTATCACGCTATGTCATGCAAAATCCTATTGGCCATCAATAAAATACATATTTTACTACCAGTAGAAAGTAGTTTTGATTTTGTAACTCGGTGAAAACAAACCTAAATAGCATTTATCCACAGACTTGCGGATGTTCCCGACAGAGGCGCCACCATTTTGAAAATCGTAAAAAGTCTGTTAGAATTAATGAGATTATAGTTTGTTTTCATCAAGTTAGAAAATCAAAACTTCTTTCTACTAAATAATTAAATATGTATTGGAATCATAACCAAAAGGATTTTGCATGACACAACTTATAACATAACGATTTCTTCCACGAGGCGAGGTGAAATTCGAAGTCACAATACTCTTGCGATAACTTTCTTGCTACATTCCCATGGTTAATGTCCACTCACCAGTATGTAGATACTAGTCAATGTGCGTCTTTATATTTGGTCTTATAATCCTAATTAAATACTTGTATGCATTTTGAAACTAAATAAAAAGCAGGCGATCTGCTGAATACTTATAGTGAATTTATAACAGAACTGTAATATCTAGACATTTTATAGTTTGCCAATGTGAATCATAATTTGCACACACACCCTAGTGCATGTTGTCTGTCTCATTACACTTCACGGCGAAAACAATGATTCTGTTGATATGCTACGACAAATGAATAAAAACAAAATGCAAATATTAAAATTAAAACAGATTAAAGTTATAGGAACAATATCAGGCCATTACCTTGTTCGAGGAATGTATCCATCAATATCCACAAAACTGTTCCAAATGATGTGTCTTTTAACAGTTTAATATCTGAAAAAGTGATAAATCTTTTCAGGTATTGGTGTATAGTCTCATTGGTCACCCAAGATAGCACACCTGGCAACTAATTGCATAATGTCCGCCTTTCTTTAAAAACAGTAATTTAGTTAGCCAATAATGGGCAATCAATCAATGTATTGCGGTTAATCCTTTGAAAGAAGGGCGTTGTTTCACGCATGAACACCGACCACGACAGAGTGTATTCAGTATAGATTAGTAAATCTACATACATAAACACTACCTTTTGACAATTCGGCTGTGTAAGATAAAGTAATTAATCAATCAGCGTGTTATCGGTTAATCCTTTGATCGATGTTTATAATGTTGAATATTTACTCAGACACAAGAAATGCCAAATGGGAACCTTTGTCGGGTAATCTAAGTGTGTTACCACTAATTATACCTGTTATAAATTCATTAACTGACCATCAAGTGAATGATGACAAATAACATATGTAGGTATATACCACCTAACACGGGTTACAACAAGGGAGTATTAATTGCTGTATTGCATGTGAAAACTTATGGGCCGACACTGTTTTGAGAATACAAACAGATTTTTACATGACATGATTAAATATCGAGGGTAAAAAAAACACAGAAATGGGATCAATTTGAATCAGTCATTATACAAATAGGGCCCTAACGACACCAATCGATTTTGACAGAATCGTCTATGAAAACAAGTTGTAACTTCGGAAACTAGGCAAAGCAGGAGACAAAATTAAATGACAGTAGATTGTGAGAACATATAGCTTTCATTTTCCACAACAATTGTCACGATTTCAGGTTTATACAAGCCTGTAAACAAGATAATTTAACCCCTAAAATGTAGATGAATTCTGCATCGGCCCTCAAAGCTATTCCTCATATGGCGTCACAGATCTTGGCGCAGCTCTGATTGGTTGAAATTTGGTTCGTGGTGAGAATTGTGCACTGTTGTCAAAAGGTCGATTTAAGTCAATTAAAGGTCGAAATGAGTAGTTTTAATGCGGGGTTTCATTTATAGCGATGCCAGTTAGTGATTTATGTATTTTTTACCCCCTAGGGTTTATGTGACCTTTAACGCTTAAGTCTAATCTTATCTTAAGCTTAGTACTATGGTTACACTATAAACATATTAGCTAATAAAGTCTACAGAGTTTTTGGCTATTATATATGTAGCTTAAGTTAATAATATCTTAAGCACAATACTATACTCATATTATAAAATATATTAGCTAACAAACTCTACGGGTTTTGCTATTATATATGTAGCTTAAGTTCATTATATCTTAAGCACACTACTATACTCATATTGTAAAATATATTAGCTAACAAACTCTCACGAGTTTTGCTATTATATATGTAGCTTAAGTTAATTATATCTTAAGCACACTACTATACTCATATTGTAAAAATATATTAGCTAACAAAACCCTACAGAGTTTTGCTATATATATGTAGCTTAAGTTAATTATATCTTAAGCTCAGTACTATACTAATATTATAAATATATATTAGCTAACAAACTCTACAGAGTTTGGCTATTATATATGTAGCTTAAGTTAATTATAGCTTAAGCACAGTACTATACTCATATTATAAAAATATATTAGCTAACAAACTCTACAGAGTTTGGCTATTATATATGTGGCTTAAGTTAATTATAGCTTAAGCACAGTACTATACTCATATTATAAAAATATATTAGCTAACAAACTCTACAGAGTTTTGCTATTATATATGTAGCTAAAGCTTATTCATATCTTAAGCTCAGCATTATATCTATATCATATAAGTATATTAACTAACAAACTCTAAAGAGTTTGCTATTATATAATTAGCTTAAGTTTAATCATATCTTAAGCTTAGTACTATGTTATATCTTAAAGTATTTTAGCTAACAAACTCTAAGGAGTTTATACTAGCATATTAACAAGCTTAAGTCTATTAGTCTTAAGCATTGTATTAATGTTATATATACTTTATCATAATAAGTACATGGTAATAATCTTTTATATGGCAGCTGATAAGTTAGCAGCAGGAATTCATCAGTTCAGTGCCTTTATGAAGTTCCCATAGGGTTATTACAATCATCACAGTTCAAATCACTAATTATTAAAATCCAAAGTATTAGATATTCCCACCTCGTTCGTAGGATGCTACAAGCAAAAGAGCATGAGTCAGGATAAGGAAAAATATGTAATTTTTGGAGTAAAATTGATATTTTATACTTATCCTGACTCATGAGGTCAGCCTCCCATCCTCCCCAAATAACACTTTGGATTTCCCTGTAAATTCAAATGTTGGGCTCAGTATGAGGAGGAAAGTGAGGCACATGGGTAGAGGTGGCACCCTCGTTCAGCTTGTGGAAGGAGGTAACTTCGTGGTGAATACTAATTAGTGATTTTAAATTGAAGGAGCTTCAATTAGGGAGATACAAGTGTTCCACTATGTTACTTAAAGAAGAAGAAGACAAGCAAAAGAGCATGAGTCAGGATAAGTATAAAATATCAATTTTACTCCAAAATTACATTTTTCCTTATCCTGACTCATGCTCTTTTTGCTTGTCTTCTTCTTCTTGCGAACATAGTGGAACACTATCTCCCTAATTGAAGCTTCCTTCAATTTAAAATCACTAATTAGTATTCACCACGAAGTTACCTCCTTTCCACAAGCCGGGAACGAGGGCACCTCTACCCATGTGCCTCACTCTCTCCTTCTTCGCCCAGTGAGCTGGGCGTGAGCGCCTGTGTCTCCGACACACTATATCCTTTGAATTATATTTAGTTAGTTACCTCGTATAGACATCTATAGAGGTTTAGCTAGTATCCTTCAACGATTATATATTGATATTTAGTCGTTTTTCTACAGTTTATTCACGGGACGCCGTGTTTGTTTCAGTGGATTACGTTGATGAAAATTCTGTACTATTGCAGATTACGTTTTTTATGCTGCTGCTGATCCGCCTTTAATATGATGTACGGCGCCATGTTTATTATATTCACATTGCAGTTGCGGTACTAATTTATCCAATTCTACCTTTTTATTAATATTTACTTTGCGTTTGGCACGCACAGCAGATAGGTCGCATATGCAGAGTCTAGTATGACTGATACACCGGAACCCCTCGCCAGTCTACTGCTGTTGGCCGACTCCCCTCCCGTGTGGTGTTCCGCTAGAGTGGTGGAGAGGTGTGGTGGACGATTTTCCGGTGGACCCCTCCATTAACACCGCAGATAAAGCACCGACGACCTCGTCGCAGACCATCCCAGAAGACATGATGCGACAAATTATGAACATCATGGAGGACCACTATAATCTGCGGTAGCAGGGTCCGAGCCTTCGCGAAGGCTCCAACGTAGACAGCACCCCAGAGGCACCCCCCGTCAACGTAGCAGCCAGGACGATGTCACCTTCGCGAAGGAAGTCACGGACCACCTTGACGAAGGACCTAGATGTACAGCCTTCGCGAAGGCGGAAAGGACCTAGATGTACAGCCTTCGGGAAGCGCGGAAAGAACCTAGATGTACAGCCTTCGAAGGACTTCGCGAAGGCAGGATAGATCATCACCTTATGCGGTTTCATCCCTAGATGTGGACTCGGACCATCAGACATCACGGAAGCCTTTGCGAAGGTCATATCGTCGTTCCCCGGACCGGACGCAGAGGAAGCTTCGCGAAGGCATGCCTTGAGGACACCTGAATCCAGATCATCATCATCTAGAAGGACATCGAGGGACTATACAAGAGCCCGGCGAAACTATCAACGTTCCCCTCACAAGTCTCGAGAAGATCAACCCATAGACAAGTTGATCATCAATATCAAGTATAAGAACTACAATCGTATATTGGTTCTGTTGAATCCATGACGAGGCATTATGTTCGCTGGCCTAAATAGATCTAGAGCGATCAATTAGACACTTATCACCAGACTTCGTAACACGACTTCTGAAAATGATAAGATGATCCATGCGCCCCCTACTTAGGCAAGCGGCCGCCGATCCCACATCCTGTTAAACACAGAGGCTGTTCACGAAGCAAAGCTCATATATATATTTATATATATATATATATATACTAATCGGGCTTTGACTTCGACACCTTCGCCGATGGTCGCTGAAGGCTAAGTGGCTCCAAGTCTACTTCACACAGAAGATCTAGAAGGGATACTTCGAGAACGCGAAGTCTCGGCGTTCACCGAGGAAGTCTCCTCCAAGGTTTCCATATACTAGCCACTTTCGTCATATATAGCTACTCGTCAGTCCGTTCAAGGCGTCGCATAAGTTGATTATCAACTGTATGCCAGATGCCGTCTATAAGCCTACGCCACGCGAAGATAATTGCTCAGGCTATTTACAACACAGAAGCGTCGCTGTATTATTAGTCAAGCGACATTTCATAGATCTTCACAGAAATCAACTATTCCGTATAAATTGCTAATATACAATCCCGGACGACGATCACGATTATCTACATGCGTGACCATTACGCATATCTGCAGACAATTCAATATCGAAATTGAACAGCAGCCTTGTTACAGCAGTATAACTCTTAATCGTCAAAGTTTCTGAGAAGAAATATGTACAACAAGTTCAAGCGTTAATTCTACAATTATGACGATACATTCATGTATACAGTCTACAAGCTCACAACTTGCAAGGTGTTTATACCCTTATATATAAGGAAGTCGAATTATATTCAAAACTGAAATTACTTTCGCGACAACCAGGAAAATAACCTACCCAGCATAAAATTACAGAGCGAGATATTTCGGCGCCGGAGGTTTCAGCGATTACCATTAACCCTCGAAACACGCGTGGTCACTCGGATAACTTCGGAAGCTACGGTGAAGACCGGCGTTTATGCTAATATCAGCGACGACAAGAATTTATTCAAAGGTGGGTTTTTCCCGCTACACCGGTGACATCACAGCGGGTATTATACAGAATCAAAATGCCTTGTTCTGATTGGACCCTTGAGGGACAACGACCTACTCAGAGGTCGATCTCAATTCACAGTTCAAGACTTACGTCACAAGTGACAACTATATATCAGTGAACGAGCAAGCCTCATTACAGCCAGTTAACCTGAACATTCATGATTAGACTGCCTTTCTTCAAGTTAGAGACCTCCCTGTCAAGTTAAGGCGAGGGATGCGGCAGTCAGGCGATTTTACATAAAGTTCAACGAGGACAGACACACCTGGTTGTGCACCTACATCGTCAAGGACTTCGCAGCGAATTACCTAGACGAAAGATACAAGTGGATCTAAATCCACAGCGTTTCAGACTACAGCTGAATTTCATCAAGCGACTAACACAACTAGATGGTTAGTAAACCTACTTAACTTCTGTTTGGAGAATAAAACGGAAATTTCACGCCCAACCTGGGGATATGAATATAGTGCTCCAACACCTCACAAGTGAGGTTTATGAACACGCCTGGATGACATACTTGGACCCCATGATACGATGATTCTATCAAGATGGCCAGCAAGAGCACTGTAAATTTATCTCCACCAAACCAAACATGCATTAGCTAACAAACTCTACAGAGTTTTTGGCTATTTTATACATAGCTTAAGTTAATTAAGCTAACAAACTCTACGGAGTTTTACTATTATATAGGTAATTTAAGCAAATTATACCTTAAGCATAGTACTATACTCATATTATTAAAATATATTGGCTAACAAACTCTAAGGAGTTTTGCTATTATATAGGTAGCTTAAGCTTATTCATATCTTAAGCTTAGTACTATGTTTATATCATATAAGTAGATTAGCTAACAAACTCTAAAGAGTTTTTGCTATTTGGCTTAAGTATCATCATATTTCTAAGCAATATGGTTATATTATAACATGTATTAGCTAACAAACTCTACAGAGTTTTAGCTATTATATATGTAACTTAAGCTTATTCATATCTTAAGCGCAGTACTATGTTTATATCATATAGGTATATTAGCTATCAAAACTCTAAAGAGGGTTTTGCTATTATATATTTAAGCTTAAGTTTCATCATATTTTAAGCTTTATGGTTACATTATAACATGTATTAGCTAACAAACTCTACTGAGTTCTTGCTATTATATATGTAGCTTAAGTTTTCCTTCATAAGCTCAATACTAGGTTTATATCATAGCTAACAAACTCTAAAGGGTTGTTTTAAGCTATTATACAATTAGCTTAAGTTTCATCATATTTTAAGCAGTATGTTTACATTATAAAGGTATTAGCTAACAAAACTTCGACGGAGTTTTGTTATTATATATATATAGCTTAAGTTTCATCATAACTTAAGCTCAGTACTATGTTTTTAACATAAAAGTATATTAGTTAATAAACTCTAAGGAGTTTATTTTGCTATATACATTTAGCTTAAGTCTAATCTTATCTTAAGCTTAGTACTATGGTTACACTATAAACATATTAGCTAATAAACTCTACAGAGTTTTTTGGCTATTATATATGTAAGCTTAAGTTAATAATATCTTAAGCACAATACTATACTCATATTGTAAAATATATTAGCTAACAAACTCTCTGGAGTTTTGCTATTATATATGTAGCTTAAGTTCATTATATCTTAAGCACACTACTATACTCATATTGTAAAATATATTAGCTAACAAACTCTCACGGAGTTTTGCTATTATATATGTAGCTTAAGTTAATTATATCTTAAGCACACTACTATACTCATATTGTAAAAATATATTAGCTAACAAAACCCTACAGAGTTTTGCTATATATATGTAGCTTAAGTTAATTATATCTTAAGCTCAGTACTATACTAATATTATAAATATATATTAGCTAACAAACTCTACAGAGTTTGGCTATTATATATGTAGCTTAAGTTAATTATAGCTTAAGCACAGTACTATACTCATATTATAAAATATATTAGCTAACAAACTCTACAGAGTTTGGCTATTATATATGTAGCTTAAGTTAATTATGGCTTAAGCACAGTACTATACTCATATTATAAAAATATATTAGCTAACAAACTCTACAGAGTTTTGCTATTATATATGTAGCTAAAGCTTATTCATATCTTAAGCTCAGCATTATATCTATATCATATAAGTATATTAACTAACAAACTCTAAAGAGTTTGCTATTATATAATTAGCTTAAGTTTAATCATATCTTAAGCTTAGTACTATGTTATATCTTAAAGTATTTTAGCTAACAAACTCTAAGGAGTTTATACTAGCATATTAACAAGCTTAAGTCTATTAGTCTTAAGCATTGTATTAATGTTATATATACTTTATCATAATAAGTACATGGTAATAACCTTTTATATGGCAGCTGATAAGTTAGCAGCAGGAATTCATCAGTTCAGTGCCTTTATGAAGTTCCCATAGGGTTATTACAATCATCACAGTTCAAATCACTAATTATTAAAAATCCAAAGTATTAGATATTCCCACCTCCGTTCCGTAGGATGCTACAAGCAAAAAGAGCATGAGTCAGGATAAGGAAAAATATGTAATTTTGGAGTAAAATTGATATTTTATACTTATCCTGACTCATGAGGTCAGCCCTCCCATCCTCCCCAAATAACACTTTGGATTTCCCTGTAAATTCAAATGTTGGGCTCAGTATATGAGGGAGAGAGTGAGGCACATGGGTAGAGGTGAAGCCCTCGTTCAGCAGCTTGTGGAAAGGAGGTAACTTCGTGGTGAATACTAATTAGTGATTTTAAATTGAAGGGAGCTTCAATTAGGGAGATACAAGTGTTCCACTATGTTAGCATGGTGAAGAAGAAGACAAGGCAAAAGAGCATGAGTCAGGATAAGTATAAAATATCAATTTTACTCCAAAAATTACAGAGATTTCTTGTCAGACATCTTATCTGTTGATCTTGGTGGATTAGCTGACTGGTTGTTGTTGTACAGAGACTGTCTTTCCTCTTGAGATGATGTGCTGTAAGATGTCTGTGTTTGTAGGGATCACAACAATTGGGAAAAGGACGCACAAGATGGTGTAAACACATTCTACATCTCAGACTCAAGTCTTTATGAAGGCATGTTAGGGTGATCTGAGTGTTAAAGCTGCAATATGTTCAAGGGGAATATCAAAACTGTTAGTGTTATATTAATTTAGGATTTACTCAAGGTTTTTCTTTCCGTTGTTGGTTTACACATATTTATTGTCCAAAAGACAACGGGATTAGGCAGAAGTGCACCACTTATGATCGCCTTCTCCCTTATTATCGCCTTCCGTTGTTCTTTTAATATATGTTTCCATACATGTGTTTGTGTATTTGTCACTAATTCAACTTTAAGTAAAAGATCAAAGATCTCCATTTTTAGATGTGTTTTACATATCCTTATCCATATGCCTGTAGTTACAGATATTCAACAGTCTGTGAAATTTTGTCTGGAAGTTGATCTAAACAACTATCAGTTCATTTTACCGTATTTAAAGTATTAAGTGTCCTGTCTTCAAATGATTTGAAAACACATGTATTTAATAGGAAACATAACCTGCAAAATTTCTTTTTTGTATGTGTTTTCATTTATTTATGAAAACTTCAGCTTCATGCAGTCCAATAGGAAGTTGCTTATAACTGCCACACTGTTGGAATATTTTATGCAACATGGACACTTAATACACTGAATACGGTAATTTGCAAGATGCTTTTCCACATACTGAATGCATTAAACTAGGTAATCTATTATGTTTACAAGCTTATATTTATCTCTAGTTATCTCTGGAATATGTTTCAGTGGTGTAAGTCAGGCTAGTGAGTGGCACTTATCAAAGATGTTGAACTTCATGTAGACGGGTTATACTGGTCTTAAACTGGATATCTGTGGAAGGTTAGGGTGTTTCTGATGGTGCCGATGAAAGATCAGTCTGCTGTCTGTTGCAGTTTTGCCACTGATAAGCTAAATGCACATACAAAAAAGCATCCAAGATTAAAGTGATTAATCCATCATTGTTTGGGATGTTGTGCAGATCTGTTGCAGATGATAGGGAGGAAGAATCGGTGCAGCGACATATCACACAGTCTGTTTTTGTGTGTGATGCTTCGCCTGTGGACATATTGTAGCTGCTCACTCACGGTGAACTTTATACATGGTTCATCCTCTAGGGCAGTGTTTCATTTTGTATGTGTGTTCCTAATCAGTCAGATCATGTTGTTATTTAATGTTCACATGCGATGTTCATGTGAAGGTTCAGAGTCTGATATCACCATCACAACTCAATTATTGATGTTAATATGAAAGTTCAGTCCTTGATCATGTTTATATGACTGAAAGTTCAATCCTTGGTAATTTTCATGTGACTGAACTTTCAATCCTTGATAGAGTTGCAATAAGAAAATGTTCAGTCCTTGATCATGTAAATGTGACTGAAAGTTCAATCCTTTATCATATTGATATAATGTTCAGTCCTTGATCATTTTTAAATGACTGAAAGTTCATTCCTTGATCATTTATAAAATGACTGAAAGTTCAGTCCTTGGTCATGTTGTAGAACTCAAAATGGTAGTAAAGCTACCATTGACAAAGTCATGTCTTCCTTGATGATACCGATGTTGATCTGTTTTGTATGAATATTGTATACATTGAATCAAAGTCATGTCCTTTACCAGAACATGTTCGATAGAAGTCTTTCAGTTTAACCAAGGGTTCATTTTATTCTGTGATCAACTAATTGTAGCATTTTCAACGCAAATCAAAATGTGATGGCAAAAATGTGTTTTACAGCAAAATATGAAAAAGGTTCTAGAGTGGATCTAGATTCCCTGTTTCATGGTATACGTTTTAGAATTTTGAAGAAAGTCATAATTATTAGCGTAAACATTCTCTCTGGGTTGTGTTAGCCATTTTCTCTTCACCTGATGATGT
Organism: Haliotis rubra; assembly: GCF_003918875.1. NCBI lineage: Eukaryota > Metazoa > Mollusca > Gastropoda > Lepetellida > Haliotidae > Haliotis > Haliotis rubra. Next base: position 57,961 of record NW_025766116.1, read on the forward strand.
GTAACAGACTATCCTTAAGGTTAAAAATATTTTTTAAAGAAAAAAAGATTGTGCGTTGATAACCTGTAAGTAAACCGGAAGTACTCGGTTACCTACCTTGATCTGGTCTACCCATAATCCTCAAGAAGTACTCTTCATATTTTCCTCTGTAACCACGGTGGAAACACGTGTTAAGACTGTCCTTTTGGTTTGCTTCACAAGGAGTGTTTTTTCGTCGACTTCTTGTGCCTTACTTGCTTCCTTGGACTTTGAGGTCAGTACCACTCGCATTTTTTGATAGGCAATCCTATTTATTTGTTTTTTGTCGGAAAATTTTCTGCTATTATAACTTGTGACTTAGCTGTGTTTTTCCGTTAACTTTGCCATTATGTCACAACGTAAATGTGTGGGATGTCAAAAATTCCGCTCGGAAAAGGACCCTCATTCCTTGTGCATTTCATGTTCCCCGGACCCACCCTGTTCAATTACGTCTTGGTGTCTCTTATGCCAGGACCTTTCGGAGATAGATTGGAATTCTATGAATGAAGCTCGTCTCAAGGCCAAAAGACGTAAACTGTCCATGCCATCTGAGACTGTTAAAAAACCTAAAGTTGATAAAACCTCTACTCCTGAGAGTCTGTCGCAGGGGATTGATTTTTCTTTTTCAAACATGTTGACCTCCCTCAAGGATCAGCCTTAAAAGATTTGGAACAGCGAATCATGTCCAAGATGACAGAAATTTAACGTTCTTTAACTAGTAGTAGTACTCGTTTGGCTTCTCCACCTTTCCTTGGCTCTGAATCGGTGGTCCGTGCTCCCCATGGCGTTCGTCCTATGGCCACGGCTACTCAGTCTGTTGATCTGTCAGTGTCCATGGGACAAACACAGACACAGCTGGCTATACATACAACCGTCCCAGATGAGACCATGGGGTCGAGATCTGTGAGTCCGGTTCATACTGGCGTCAGGGATGATTCCGAGGCTTCGGTCCATCCTGTCCCACCACCCCCTATGCTGGGAACCCTTCAGACATGGGTCTTCCAGCTGCGGACCTGCCGGCCACGGACACTCTTATTGATGAGGAGAATCCACTGATCATTCCTATTTTCACGGATCTCTCTGAGCCTGATCTTCAAGGTGTCTATCCCATTACAGATGCCAAATTAACTGTACATGAAGGCATTTTGACAGTTCCTTCCATGGACTTAGAGGCTGCTGATGGCGATGTCTGCCGACGAGGCGGCTTTGGCACACTCATTTTTGGACATCATCTACCAAGCCGTTGCGGACGTTACGCAGGCGGAGGTATCCATTATGGGTAGACTTACAGCTCTGGAACTTACCCATTTGTTGTCTGGAGTTCGAAATATTCCAGACTCTTCCAAGGATGAGCTCTTTCAACAACTCGTGGATTCGTCGTCTATCTCTAATGGCAAATGTAATCAGGCAATCACATCTCAGGATGCACAGTTGTCACACAATCTTAATCAACGACTTGCTTCTGCCTTGCTTGTGCAATCTCGACCGGCACGGCCTCCCCTCCGACCAAGAAGACGTTCCTCAGCTGTCTCCTCCCGGCCCCCTCCTCCACGCTTTCAACGATCTGCCTTTGATAGAGCTTCATCTTCACCGGCTCCTCCACATTCTTCTTCCCAGCGTGGTAGCACTTCCGCACCATCAAGAGCTAGAGGTCAACGGAATTTTCGAGCCTCCCGCTCGTTTTCTCGGAGATCTTGACTCATCCTTTCACGGAATCACACCCTTCGTACTTTACGACCTGGATATATCCCTGGACGAGAATTTGATCATGGACTTCAACGTACCGATTGTGGCCTCTCCTGTTGGGGGCAGGCTATCTCATTATCTGGACACCCGTACACCCGACCAAATCGGAGCTCGTCCCTGTGTCTCGAATAAAGTTCCTGGGTGCCCTCCTGGACGCACAAACTTGTTTTATTCTCCGGACCCTTGTCGTTGGCTAACCATCAAGGACCGCATCCTTCTCCTCTTAGGCCTCCCGGCTGTCTCAATTCGAACCTGGATGTCGGTGTTAGGATCCCTAACATCCATGCAGGACATTACTCAGTGGGGCCGTCTCAATCTCAGACATGTACAATGCTGGCTCTACCAGTACCGCTCTCTCGACCTGAATTCGGAAATATCAGTCATTCCCGAAGTCAGACGGGAACTCATCTGGATGTTCGGAAATTATGAAGAGTTCCTTCCAGAGGATTATGGGTAGAACAGATCAGGGGAGGTAACCGAGTACTTCCGATTTACTTACAGGTAATCAACGTACGATCTTTTTTTCTTTAAAAAATATTTTTAACCTTAAGGATAGTCTGTAACACATCACCAGGTGAAGAGAAAATGGCTTACACAACCCAGAGGTAAGTTTACTAATAATTACAGACATCTTCTTTGTTCGATTTGCCATATTTGTAACTATGTTTCAATTATAATAATAATAATGATAATAATGGACATTTATACAGCGCCTGTATTCAGGCACTAGTGCATGCTCAGAACGCTACGACATGCTAAGGACATTCAGTTGTTTTTAAATTGCAGATTTATCTATCAACATACACAACATTCGGGTACGGAATATGATCTGATTACTGACAATCATGTTACATCTGTATTGTTTGCTTCTTGTAACAATAACTAAATAATACAGTCTAAGTAAACTTAGGCTCAGTATGATTCATTACGCTGCTATACTGAGACTAACAAACCCTAGTAGAAGGTTGCAAAGGAAGCTAACCTTTGAGCTACCTATGATCGTCCAATCAAACGTGAGACGGCCGAACAGATTTGACCAATCCGATAACGGCTACTATGTGGTTTTGTCTGGGGCAACACAGTTTTCAAGTTGAATTGCATATATTGTTATATTGGCCCATGCTTTGCCATGCTGGCTGTTGAGATTAGTCATGGAATTATAACTGGACTATGATGACATTGTGGTTGGAGACAGTGACACAATGACTAAGCAGTGACAGCTATATAATGTATCATACACAGGTCACAAATGGTCATTGTAAAACAGGGGGGCGTTGGGGTAGCCTAGAGGTTAAAGCATTCGCTCGTCGTGGCGAAGACCCAGGTTTGATTCTCCCACGTGGGTACAATGTGTGAAGCCCATTTCTGGTGTCCCCTGCCATGATATTGCTGGAATATTGCTAATATTGCGTTGCAAAGTCATACTCACTCACTCACTCATTGTAAAACAGTTCTGTACTGATTCATACAATACTTGTGAACCTAATTTTCCAGTGTCACTCTTGCCATGAATACGTTTTAATGAGATTGCTGTTCAAGTTGAATCATGGAGCTTTTTGTTTTATTTATTCACAGATTTTATGTTGTGTTTACATGTTGTTACTGTGGTTTGTTTATGGAATCCAGCGTGTCCTCGCCTGACTTTTTACAGTGGAAGTCACTGATGTTTGTGTACATAGATTGACGATAATAATAATAATAATCAGTGACTATTGATGCTGGTTACATAATGATGTGTACATTGAAATTTGAAATATGTCAGCAGTGGTTTTATGTGGTTGCTTGTTGAACAGAAAGTGTTTTATTTCCTTTTTTACAATGTTAACAGTGTGGGCGTGGGAAGATGATTCATCAGTTCCTAATCTGCTAATCATTGATCTAGTCACGGATGTTCTGACTGATGTATGGACAGACTTTCTAATGTACTGACTGATGTATTGACAGGCTTTCTACTGTTCTGACTGATGTACTGTTATGATGTACTGACCAATGATGAACTAATGAATGTATTAATATAAAGACTGTGCTGACTGTACTGACCATACCAACTGATATACTAAATGATGTACTGACAGATGTGCTAAATGATGTACTACCTAATATACCAACTGATGTACTAAATGAATACTAAGTGATCTACCAACTGATGTACTAATTGATATAGAGACTGTTGACAGTACTGACCATACTGAAGAATGTACTGGCTGATGTATTGACAGATAATGAACTGATATACTAATTAATATAAACACTGATTGTTCTGTACTGTACTGAATGATGTATGGATTCATGTACTAATTGATGCACCGACTGATGTACTGCCTGATGTATTCAGATGTATTGGTCCACCATCAGTCAGAATCCCATATCCAGCCATCCTGCCATTAATCAAAACTACATTTTAATCAATTCAGTCAGATCATGTATCATGTTTCATCGTGTTCAATATCTCGTACGAAGATCTGATAACTTCATCTGAACTTTCTAGTCAGCCAGTCAGTGTTGAGAGCAGAGAATTCAGACCAGCATATGTGATTTATGTGTCTTGAGAACTAAATTAACTGGTAATTTCAGAATGTAAACAATTAAGACTGTTACAATATTTTGTTGTAGACATGTTATAAACCGTGTTGTTTCCATGTTATCGACAACCTGAAGGGAGTATTATCAGAGGAATATTTGTGCTCTGTGTCCTGTCTTTTGTAAAAATAATACAATTGGAATCAAGGAGGTAAAGAACGGAAGCTAAATCATTGTGAAATAGTGACATCTGATTGGCTCAAGAACCAACACATGATTATTTCATTGGTTAGTCAGTGTTTGGTTTCAGGGGATCTTTTATCAATCAAAATAAAAAAATTATACATCAAAGTGTACTATTGGAGGAGGTGTTTTGATGAGATTGGTGTTCCTATATTACGCAGCATTATGTCAAACAAGAAAAGGTTACAACTGCCAGGATGAACTGGATGTTCTGAATTTTTCCCAGTGTGATGTAAAGCTGAACACACGTTTGTTTCTTCTCTGATTTATCAGTTATTTAAAGTATTTCTGCACTTTTTTTCGTTTCCAGTAGTTTAATTTTTTCAGATGTTTTAGCTTTAAAATTTCAGAAGATGTAAAGGTTGGTTACCCCAGAAGATAATTTCATCCAAAATGTTCGAACAGGTCTGAAATTTCTGAGAATACATCGTATTGCAGGACAATATATTGTCTCTGTTCAATGGATAACTGAAGCCTTTTGTTAGCTGTTTCTATTCTTGAAGGTAGGAATTTAATCTCCAATAACTAACCATCCTTTTTGCTTCTTACTACTTAGACTTAATCAAAGATAGTTGTGTTAATAACACTATCTCTTCACTTTTGCTTACATTTTCAGTTTGACATGTTTTGTTTATTCAAATTTACCTCAAATCACTAACCATATTTTTGCTTCTTGCTACTTAGCATTGTTAACAGAACTCGCATTAATTAACACAAACAAGTCAGCCAGAAACGCGATGAGGGTATTTCTTGATTGGTGCTGTTTTCATTCCAGACTTGTGTTTAGAAAGCATAATACCTCTAGTCACATATTTTTTGCTTGTGAAGGGAAGACACTTTATGTGAAATCCAGCTTGTCTTCAGTCTTATGGCAATTTTCTTTTGGGTAAAACTTACCTAACTATTTTTCTAGTCTGGTCTATGGGTATTTTATATAACGCTTTTGCTGTTGCAGGGTAAAAAATATTTTCCCGTTTTAAAATGAAGTGTTCAGATCCTGATGTCAGTATGAGTCAATATGTTTGTGGGATGAAGATGTATGTGGCAAATTGAATTCAAACTGTGTACATTTTCAAAATGCACAGATTGTTGCAGTAGCAAATGAAAATCAGTGTAAGATTAACAATAAACACTGTGAATGATATGCTTTGATTTTACAGACAATACCTTTGGTGTATGTTTGATTTCTTACCCCAACATGTAACATTAAAAAATGTCATTTCATCAGATGTTGTTTTGTTTTTTGTACATCAGACATCATGTTTTCACCATGGATTTGTTTAATTAGATGCGTATTTATAACATGTTATATTTAGAATTAAACTTTCTCAGTAAAGTATATATTCTAGTACTTTTGTTGGGTTGAGTCCCATCTGGGATTCGAACCCCTACTCTTAGAGTCAGGCTCCTAATTGTCAGCATACAAAGTCAGCCATCTAACCCACACAGCTTATTCCACTAGATACAGTACAACCTGAAATTATTGAGAATTTAAGATTGTAATTTTGTAAAAATAAATTCACTCATTACTCACGTATTCAATGTGAATATTAGCAGAACATAACTCCAGATTCAAAGATAGGTGAACAGTTAGCATTTTGTCAAGTCACCATGGGCAGCAATGCAGGCTTCAATGCGGTGGGGCATACTACTGATCAAAGAAGTTAGAAAGTCGTGGTCCATGCTGTCCCAATATCGGACCACCTCTTCTTTCATTTCAGCAATATTCGTCAGATTTTTCTCATTGACACATTCTGTTACGCAGTGGAAAATTAAACTAAAACTACATAAATTTTGACTTACCTTTCAATCAACTAAACGTGAAATCCCCTTATAATCAACTAAACGTGAAATCCCCTTATAATCAACTAAACGTGAAATCCCCTTATAATCAACTAAACGTGAAATCCCCTTTTTAACGCAATGAGAAATGTGAAATAAACTAATAAATCATGAAGTTTAAACTTAATATGAGGAAACTGTCTATCTAGCAACTGTCAAAATGTTAATGGATAATTCTCTCGATTATGTGTATTTCTATTTCTATTTAATCTATACTTTTCTTGCTAGTTCAACGTCTATCACGTGGAGAGAGTTACCCATTAACAACCGTCACTAGCGCCTAAAACTGAAAGTTTTAACATCTGTATCATACGCGGTCGACCTTCGCACAGAATCTCGTGCAGCATGAAAAGCTAATGCCCTTGCCGCGCGTGTATTTGTGCTATCAAGTACTGTGTCCGAGAACATCAGTTCTTCACGGACCCTTCAGAACACTTTCCTTCATAAGTCCCCAAACATTTTCTATTGGATTTAGGTTAAGGCTATAGCTTGGCCAATCTAATAACGTCATATTTTGGGTCTGAAACCAAGCCTGTGAATGCTTTGAACGATGTTTTGGGTCGTTGTCCTGCTGGAAAATCCAAACATTTCCATAGAACCCGTGAGCAGATGGAAGTAAATGTCCCTCGAGAATATCTGTGTACCGCTCACTGTTCTTATTCCCTTCAAATACACAGAGGGGCGTTGCCGCTAACACAGATATGCCACCCCACACGTTAAATTTCGGACTGTACTTTGGGCGCTGATACAAAAGTTTTTCAGTTTGTTTGGTCCAGAATTTCAGTGTATTAGGAAACAGCCACACAGAACTTTCACCTGTTAAAATTTCTATGTTGTAAGCACCAGTTCAACCTTCGCTCCTTTTGTTCAGGTTTCATGATCGGTGATGGAATTCCTCGACTTTTCTGCAAACCCATTGCATGCAGCTCAGTTTTAATTGTCTCCTTACAGACAGTCACAGTTCCTCTATCAATCATATCCAGCCTTACGTTTTCTAAACTCCTTCGTTTGTTTTTGGAAACAAGAATACCAAGCCGCCTCCTGTCACCGACAGTCAATTTTCTGGGCCTACCTGCGCATCCCTGGTGCTCAATGCCATATCCATTTGCAATATTTTTCAAAACCCGATAAACAGTGGACAAAGGGATGCCAGTTCTACTTGAAATCACTTTAGCTGATCTGATGTCCTTGTGATAATACTCTAAAATCAGCTTCCTTTTCTCTAAATCATCCATACTGAGGATCACTGAAAATGTCGTCTGCTAGCAAGAAAACAAAGGGGGGTAACTCTTCACAAACTAATGAAAAGTATTAACGGAGTTGTCTCTCTTGAATGAAACCAAGCACTTGATAGCTGGTCAAGATTGTTAAATACCAGAAATCCAATTAAACATATTCATAAAATTCTCAATATTTTCTGGTCATACTATACACATTTACCTGAAATGGAGTGTTTGTGTATTGTGGAAGGACAGGAAAAATAGCTATGCTTCATGAAAGTTGCAGTGTCATGCTGAAGACC